>NC_133770.1:24068994-24094503 GCF_003597395.2 Chelonoidis abingdonii | reverse complement strand
GAGAGATTGGAGAGAAACCTGGTTGCACGTCTGGTCACTTTCAGAATCCAGAGAGAACAACAACCAAATTCTAACAGCATATACAGAAACTTCCCTCCCTCAAGATTTGAAAGTATCTTGTCCCCTGATCGGTTGTCTGGTCAGGTGACAGCCAGGCTTACTGAACTTGTTAACCCTTTACAGTCAAAAGAGATATAAATTACTTCTGTTCTATTAACTTCTACTATCTGTTTATGACAGGATGGAATCCATGTTAGCAATCTGGCAGTTGCAGTCTGGATACTCTAATTAATTCATAAAGAGCATAGATTGCATTAACGCAATCTTACTAGTGTAATGGAGATACAAAAGTAGATTTAAGGAGTGTCGCCCAGGTGAAATAAGAAATTTTATGAGCTGTCACTTAGAATTGGATACAAATGTCAGTTAAAGTTCTAGTTTTGGAAAATAAAATAAAAATATTGTAACATATACTTTTAATTGTGGTGGGCACTAATGTACTTCCTGATTATAGCCCTACTGGAATTTGGAACAGCTCAAACTTGTGAAAAGTTATCTTTAAATATTCAGCTGGATTTTGCAGTCCCAAGAGTTCCTGATGGTTCAGATAATGTTTGAATAAGTATCCAAAAGTTAAGGATTCTTATTGAAATATTTAAACCTTTTGATGTTCATCTGCCACTAATTTTGATACCTTCCAAAGAGAGCGAGGGATTGCTCTTACATTTTGATATATAGGAAAGCAATAATCGTCTATAGATTATACTTGTTACAAGCAAAGATGGGTAGGAACTGAAAAAACAGTATCACAACAAACTGGTTCCCCAGGTTTTATTACAAAATCCTCTTGTGCACTGTAATTTGATAAACAAGTCACTCTTATCTGAGACCTTAGGACTGGATGTTTGACACGAAGGCACCTTTTGGTCAAGTGCAAACACTAGATATTCACGGGAGGATCCTTGATTTCCAGGATAACCTCAGATTTAACTTGGAATTGTAGAGACTGCTGGAATATAGGCATATAGCATAGTGTAGTGAGGCACCAGTTTTAAACAGTGCTAGCAAAACACTGACTGGTGCATTTAACTATCCAGCTCTTAGAAAAGACCAGATTCATTCCCAGAACACATCCTGTGCAGTGACTGTGACAGGGTCTTGAGGAAAAAGTATGTGATCAAGTAATTAAAGACTGTCATAATGCATATGGACAGGGAGGACAAATTCAAGTTGCAAAGGCAACCTTAATTCTGGCATTTCTTAATTTTTGACTGCTTGAGTTTGGAACCTTAACATTCTTTTAACAGTTGTTAATCTAATTAACAGTGAAGCAATAATTAAGTAATATATTGCGATTCTTATAGTTTCCTCGTTGGAAACATTGGTCTATGTTAGTTTCAAGACAGTTTATTTGGCTTATTCACCATTTCTTTGTATTTCTTGTGTTATCCTTTTTGTGTGTGATGATTTTTCATTCATCATCCTGTTTGATTGTGGATTCCTTTGTAAATAACTTTCTTCTTTGGTGGTTTGCACCAGAGATGTTGACTCCTGAGAATCTTTGGTCCTGGCAGGCTTCTCCTGGATTGTCACATGAGCAACTGTGCATACTGTGTTGATGCATCCATCATTCCATCCTTCTGCTAGAGCATGTTTTACTCAACAGGAAGATTCATCAGAGCCATGTTTCAGCCTGATGTTTCTCTTCATATTGTATAATAAACACTGTCATTGAAATAAAGTGTTCATATCTGCAACTCTTATGATAAATTAGAATGCTTTCTCATAGGAAAACAATTATGCTCATCATGTGATAATGAGTAATACACATACATTATACCTGGCTAAATCAGTATTTTTTTCTGTAAAATATGCTTTTTTCAACTAACATTTTATTTAGTAAAAATACTGATTTTCTTTTCACTGTACACTAGTGTAAATCAGGAGTAACTGATTATTTCAGATAAAGTCAATGGATTTACAGTAGTACATATACAATCAGAATTAGAACCTGCGTTTATTATAAACCACAAAAAATGAGAGTTCTTTAATGCATAATTATTCACCGTTTTAAACCTGATATTTTTGGCTCTGGACATGACAGCCGCATGAACTGTGGAGTCGAACTGGAAAACTTTTGTTTGTTTTCTCCCCTAAGATCATAGTAGCAAAACTCAGGTGAGCTATAAAATATGAACCAAACACCTTTACTGCCTAGTGCTGATTTTTCAGGCTTGGGGATGGAGTGCTGGAATAGCCCAAGAGCTTGGGACAGGATAGTTCTGGCAGGGGAGAAAGATGGAAAGTGAAAGAATTGAGTCTATGAGAGATGAAGCATAATAGGTATAATTTAGTCTCACTGTAAGAAAATGACATGATCATTTCAGCAAGATATACCGTGGCACTAACAGGAGCTACAGCAAAATGAGGGCCTGGTCCAGCAAACGATAATAAACATTGTTTGCAGAATTGGACATTTAAAAACCTTTCATTTCCTTTACCATAGAGCTTGTTGTTTTCCTTTTAACTTAAATAAAAACAGGTATTGTGCAGAAGAAAGTTAATCTCTGTCCTGACCATTTTATTAAATAAAAAGTAATTACAGACCCATGTACTCTTAACAACTCTTAAGTCTTCAAGCAGCTTTTGTATTCTTTAGCCTGACTGAGCCTAAGAATGATCACATTCTAACTGTGGCATTTTGAAATGCATATTCACTGCATAGTCCAGAAATTGTAGAAGTTTCTACATTTAAAATCACATTGTATTGGAATCTGAAACACGAGTGTCAGTACAATTAAAACGCTTGTCAGTAAGCGCTACCCAGACACCATTAATAAAGAATGAAAAAAGGTTATACACTTACCTGTGGTTTGTTTAATCAATTTCACAAAGATAATTCACAGATTTCAAGGCCAGAAAGGATCATTGTGATCATCTAGTCTGACTTCTTGCATAACGCTGGCCATGGAATGTCTGCAAAATAATTCTTTTGGAACATGTGCATATCTTTAAAAAATATTTGTTTTTGATTTAAAAAATGGCCACTGGTAGACAATCCACAAAGAGCTTTGGTAAAGTGTTCCAGTGTTAAAAATAAGTGCTTTATTTCCAGTCTGAATTTGTCAAACTTCAACTTCCAGCCACTGAATCTTGTAATTTGGCTAGAAGTTGAAACCAATGAAACACCCAGCAGACAAACACTAGCTTTTCCACTGCATGGCTCAAACTCTCCTATCTTGTGCACAGCCTGAATACTCGAATTTTGCATAGACTTAGATCTTTGATGAGAAAAACGGTTCCCACCAGGTCTCCATTCGATGAGACCAGTGGGAAGGAATCCTCAGCCTGTAGAGCAGCTGCCAAACCATTCCATGATCCCTACTGCAGTGTGAGGCTTCAGAGGACCCTGCAGTCTAACACTCCCCTCTGTGAAGGCAAAGAGCAGCATGGGAGTATGGTGTGTGACAGAGTTGGATGAGAGTAGCAGGTACTGTTACAACCTGCCCCTCCTCCATGTATATTGTTGTGTCTACTCCACAACACAGTACTATCCAAACCTGCCTCTCTTGCGCAGTGGAGCCACACCAGTTCTGCTGCCAGCAGGACCATGCTGCCAAGAGTGAAGTGGGTATAATGTGTTGTGTTCTTTATTTGGAGTATCTTGGTGTAGTGCCTTGGACATTGTCTGTGTGCTTAAATGCTTGGCAGTTAAATGGTTGCATTTCTTCCCTGAAATGAGGAAAGGGAAATTTTCCTTCTCCTCTCTTAGTTGCCATCAAGAGAGGCAAGAGTGCAGCAGTGAGATAATCTGGTCCACATGTAAATGAAGAGAGAAAACTGTTTCCTCTGTCTCATTTTTTGTGGGTTGCCTCGCTTGACTCTGATAAGCATGGTGAGCAGGGAGAGGAGATTTTGTTGTTACCAATCTGACACAAAAGAAATGTTTGTAATTCATTTGTGGTCATATTGTGCAGCTGTTTGTTTGATGGTCTGACAACAAAAGACCAAAAGTATATTTAAAGCCTGGACTTTTTTGGGCAGCGTTTCTGTCATCTGAGAAGAAGCTGACCAGTTTTTTTATTTTCCTTGATAGCAAAGATAAGCCAACGTCTAACTGGGATCAGAGATACATTTCTCCTTAAACACCCCTTAAAATTGCTAATCAATGATCAGGGATGGCCCAAAGGGTTAGAGTGAGATGAGGTCAGAATTTTTTTCAACAAACTTTTAAAATGAAAATAACGTTTAATCAAAAATACAAATTTTCATCTAAAAACCAGTTTTCAACAAAATTTTCTATTTTGAAAAAATTTCAGAATGAAAAAACTTGGGGAAAATATCATTATTTTCACAATACTGTGTTTTGAAACAGTGGATAAAATGAACTGCCAAGCCCAGAGGTGCTGGGGCTCAGCTCTGGCACAAATTAAGCACTAAGGTGGAATCACATAGTCAACCGCCATGAGGATGAATGTTATATTGACAAATTTGGCTTATTCAGTGGAGTTTCACCCATTTAGATCACAACTGAATGTATTGCCCTTTTCATACTTGGGTAAGAACTGTTGCAGTTTGGGTCGATGACAGATGAGCGACATCCAGCTGAGAATATAATAACACAATTCCAAACTAGCTCAGCCAAGGGGAGGAATCCTGTTCGCTAAACTGACAGAGCTGCTTCTTGCAAAGCACAAGGTTCCTGCTTTGAGTCTCAGCTCTAGTGGTGTCAGAGTTACCTACTCTTGTGATATTTAGTGGTTGTTTTTTTAACCTCCTAGCTGTTGGAATCAATGCATGAAAATCTCACCTTTCATTAAAAAAAAACAGGGCCAGCCCACAACATTTTGGCACCTGGGGCAGGGAGCTCAAATGATACCCCCATGCCCCTCGCTTGGTCCAAAACTTTGAAAGGTCTCAATTCTGCCTTCTTCCTGTTCTACTCATCTCATGGTACTGCTCTGCTACCTAACTCTATTAAGGAGAACTAACAACTTAAAATGCCTTGTTCAAAAATTTTAAGTAACACTTAACTTTCAGACGCCTGAACAGCAAATGTAACTTTTCTTGTCTGCATAGTAAACACTGACATTTTTATCTGCTTGAATAAACAGAGCTTTCTGTGCCTTCATGGTTGCAAAGATTTGAACTGCTTCTTGAAGATCCACAGTCTGGGCCAGCTAATGCTCTATTGATATGGTTGCAAAGCCAACTAGCCTCTCCTGTGTCTTTGTGGAATGTAGATGTGTTTTTATTTACTTCAGCTTGGAGAAGCTGTGTTCTCCACTGGCAAGTGTTACAGGAAGTGTTAGAAGTATGCGCAGAGCAACAAAAGCATTTGGAAAGAGGGTGGTAATTTTATTTGTGCACATATGTTCTAGAACAGCCTTTGGAGTTGATCCTGCTGAAATGTATCTTGAAAGGGCTTTTAGTTCATCACCTAAATCACTTGCATCAATATCACGCATGTCATCATGTGTCAACACTGTCTCTAGTGCCCTGCATTAGTGGTGTAGGTCTTCTTCAGGTATAGTGAGGAGTTTAGGAATATCATACAACAAGCCAAATATACTGCTGAGTTCCTTGAGCTGCATGAAATGTTCTTCAACTGACTGTGTTGCACAATCTAGCACTTGGTTAAAGAATTCAACTTTGAATTTTTGTTTGGGCTCCCTTATGAGATTGTCTCATGTCTTGTAATCAAAACGTCTTCTTCTTTGGTGACTCTGGTATTCTTGAAAATAGCTTTAGTGTGAAGTTCCTCTGCCATCTTCTGTGCACTCTTCAGAATGTTTTGAAATCCCTCATCTGACCGGTAACACTGTAGGGATGACTGCTTTGTCCAGTTGTTCCATTGCTCCAGATATATCAAGGTCCACACCTTGGAGTATCTTGCTTACAACCTTCATTTCAAACAGTATGTCATGCCACAACACTAAGCCACACAGAAATTTGAAGTTATGTATGTTTCTGGTGATGGCATTTCCCTCTGCCACTGTTCTCCCACAAAGAGTTCCTGTTATAGCATTATCCTCCATAATGGCAACTATGGCATCATCTATCTTCCCAATTTGGTGTTTCATAGGCTTTATCGCCTCCACTTGACTTTTCCATCGTGTGGCACTCAGTGGTTTCAGTGTCAGAGAACATGTTCCTAGATGTTTCTTCAAAATTTGCCATCGATGAGTTGATGCAGAGAAAAATACATAGATGCTTTGAAATACATTAAAAATTCAGCAGCCTCACTAGAAGTTGATGCTGCATCACTGACCACCAAGTTCAATGAATGAGAACTGCTTGGGACAAAAAAAAGCTTGAGGGTTTAATTCTCAGATCCAAGTCTGCACTCCTCTGTTCTTTCCTCTCATGTTGGCACCATTATCGTAGCCGTGACCTCTCATATCAGCTATCACAATTCCCGTATCTTACAGCTTTTTAAGAAGCATATTTCTCGTACCAGCTCCTGTAGTATCATCAATGTCAATAAATTCTAGAAAATGGTCTCTGACAGTCACCGTTGCAGGGACATTTTCACTAGGTTCTGCTGTTGTTACAAAATACATCATTAAAGTCATTTGTTCCATATGGCTGATGTCAGGTGTGCAGTCCAGAATAACAGAGTAATATCTTGCTGACTTCAGATCTGCCACAATCTTCTGTTTGACTTTTGTTGCCAGTAACTGTATGATCTCATTTTGAATTGTTTTTCCAAGGTAGTGGTGTGTGTACATTTCTTGGGTGGTGACTCTTCTTAGATGCTCCTGGAGTAAAGCATCAGACTGAGCCATCAGCCTCACAATTTTAAGGAAGTTTCCATTGTTTGGCACATACAGCTGATCTCAAACACAGCCAAGACAGGCAGTCTCAACTGCCTTTCTAGTCTGCCTCTCAACTGAATTTCTAGATGTTGATGCATCTGCAGAAGTGGATTTTTTACCCACAAAAGCTTATGCCCAAATAAATTTGTTAGTCTTTAAGGTGCCACCAGACTCCTCATTGTTTTTGTGGATACAGACAAACATGGCTACCCCCTTGATACTTTCTAGTATCTGATTTTGTGCTGCTTTTTTGTGGGAGCTGCTGCAAGTACACCCCTTAGGTGACAGGTTTCACTACCTGCATCTCGCTCTGGGTGGAACCTGATGGTTTTACCACTCTCAGACTGGATCCCGGGTGGCAGATCCCCGCCCTATTTTAATCTGTGTTATCATGACAGGCCCGGTTGTATTTGACACCTGCAAGAAACTTCCTTCTGGGAGCCCGTGTCCAGCAGCTGATTAAAATGACTCAGAACAGACTTCCGAACAAATATATTGTCTATTCATCCAAAAGCAAAGAGAAAAGGGCTAAAACCACAAAAGGTCTGAACTCCTGGTTCTTATCTAAAGTTTATCAATTCTCTCAAAGCTTAAGCATGGCTGGCTGCTTCAGAGATATCTCGCATGGCTGCTGTCTCATCCAACCACCCTGTGAACAGCCTCTAACTATGGAAACTCTGAGTTCTAAAATGTTTAGTGCCCTTTTGATTTTAGGCCTCCACCTAAGCAAGCCATTTGTGTAAGTTTGCCAGGTGCCAGGAAACAGCATCTTTCCAATTAATGGCCTAACCATTGTTCCCTTAAATCCCCTAAGTTGTTTGCCCAGAGATGTGTTATCTCTGACCATCATTTTACTTCCTGCTTTCTCGGCATAATTGTTTCTTCTTGTTTAATCCCATTCAGTCAGACAGAAGAGTATTAAGCAAGTAAAGTGAGATACACATAATATTCTTAAAAAATAATACAGATATCTCCCATGCTCTCCACAACCAGTGTATGTTATGAACAGAGTCAGCACTAGTTTAGATGATTCCTGGAACATTAGAAGAATTAATATTAACAAATGAATGCAAGGTTCTCTCCAGTCAGCAGAATGAATGATGTTTATTGAAAAGGAATATGATTTGTTTTAAATATGTTTACTTCTGAGCTCCTTTTGCTATAGAACAGGGGTGGGCAAACTACAGCCTGCTGGCCACTTCCGGCCTGTCAGACCTTTTTATCTGGCCCTCGAGCTCATGACGGGGAGCGAAGTTGAGGGCTTGCCCCGCTCTGCCCGCCCAGTGCTCCCCAGCCCCTGATTCACAATTCCACCATCTTCCGGCACACGCAGAGCCACACTGCGCAGGTGCGACTTCACCATGCTGTTTTTGGGATCGGAACCCCACGTGCTCTGGGATCAGAACACAGCAGCCCCCTGCTCCCTCCATGCAGCAACGTGCCCAATATCCTCCTGGTCTTCACCCTTGAGAACCTCAAAACTGCTCAGGGGCTACATCCATTTCAGCTAGGGTTCCTATGGCTGCCTTGGTGTCACTGCCGGCAGGGCTCCTAGGAGTCCCCGGTACTGCCCCTGTAGAGTTATCCCTCCTCCCACCTTGATAACATCCCTTACAAAGTCCCTCATGCTACATCCCATAGAGTCCAGCTCCCCCACTAGGCATTCATGGCCCATCATACAATTGCCACACCCAGATGTGGCCATCAGGCCAAAAAGTTTGCCCACCTCTGCTATAGAAGCTTGAAACTTGGTTTAAAAAGTCAGTTTCATGCCCAGCATAAAAAAGTTACAACACAAAGGTCAAATTTAACACGAAAGCTTTGATATTTAATATATATGGATATGCAGCATTCTATGGACTGAAGCAGATATTGAGTTAAAAAATTTGTGTCTCATTTTAAGTTTGAAATTCTTCCTGGATTTTTCTGAGACTTTGTTGTCCCTTTAGCCTAGTGTTTGTTTTATTTTATTTTTTGTTTGCTTTTTAAATCCTCCATGCCCAATTCCCAGCTAGTGTCAGATTTTAAAATAACATTGTGCATTCCTTACATGAAAATCTTTGAGGCACAAACTCTCCCTTTCTGATTTTTTTGAAATTATTATTACTATTGCATGGGAACATTTGCACATCCCTTGAAAGATTTCAGTAGCTTGACCCTGACACTGTCTAAATAGTTATCTTTACTCAACACTGAGGAGAAAAATGCCAATGTTTAAACATTATATAAAGATCAAACATCAACTTTCTCCACTTCTTTTGATTCATTATGAATTGGAAATGAAAAATGATGGTAACTGATTTAGTATGTCTGACACTGGATTCCCCTGCTGTTAATGTTACAACAAACATATCACTTCTCAGCAAGACACCCATATTTGGCCCATGAATGCCAACTGTAGTTAGAAACTTCCTTTTCAAAAGAAATTCCCAGTGTATACAAGACACGCTTCTTTTCACTGTGTGAACTTTCAGATTGCTGAGCAACATTACTTGGGTCCAATTTCCTTGACGTAGACGCTTAAGAGCCTAAGTTCCATTGACTTTTAGTGGGGAAGCAATGGAAGAGCAAATTGCAGAAGCAAAAACAAGAGATGAGCAGGACAGAGACACAGGTTTTATCAGTCAGGATGTGGTGCAAAGAAGGGCTTTTAGAAGACAGCAGAAGTTGCAACGAATATAAAAAAGAGATGAAGTCAATGTAACAGCATATTCTATGAACTAGAGGAAAAGATTTGGAGGGAGATGGATAAGCATATGCGTTCAAAGGATTAGTTTTCAAAACTGGGACAGAAAAGTAAGTTTAAGGCTGAAAAAAGGAGCCAAGTTGAATTCAGGTGTAGGGACAGTATGAGAAAGAGAGCAAGAGAAGCCAGTAGGGGAATGGGAATGAGGTTAGGAGGATGGGTAGAGAGGTTAGGAGTAGACAGAGAGAGATATGTGGAGTAAAGGTGGGAAAGGCTGTCAGAGGGAGGAATGTAAGAGAAAACAACAGAAAATTTTAAGAGTGATCAAGGCAGTGCGAAGGGGAACTGATCCACAATGGAATGTCAAATTAAGTTAGAGAGAGGAGGTGAGCAATGGAGTGTTTAGGTGATTTACCATTGTGGAAAATGAAAGATACAAGAATTGAGATAAGAGGGAGAGGCAGAAGTCTGTCAGAAAATAAGGATGAAGAGGCAGGGGAACAATAGATGCATCTCACAGAGACTCTGCAAGCTGACATTGTAAATACCACTTGAGACGGAGGGGCTGTGAAATAATGAGAGACCAGAGCCTGCTGATAGGCAATTGTGTAAAGAGTTCTTAGAGCTTCCCAAGATGATCCACGCAGAAGCCAGTTCAGGAAGAAAAAAATATGTACAGAGCTGAAGTGGAAGTGATATGTATGAACTCTGGACAGTCATGCAATCAGAGATCTGCAACATATAGGCGGCAAAGTCCATCAAAAGAGCCAATGGGTCATGAGAGTTGGAAACATCTATAAGCAGGGATGAAAGTAACTTATAGGACTTACCAGTACTGCTGGAGTCCTAAAGCGTGTGTGGCCTCATCCAGAAAAGGCGTGGCCTCAACCAGAAGAGGCGGGGCCTCTTGATTTAAAGGCCCTGGGACGGCTATGGCTGCGAGCCCCAGAGCCTTTAAATCAACCTGGGGCTCCCAGCTTCAGAGGTGGTTGGGAATCCCCGGGTCTCATGGGCAAATTAAAGAGCCTGGGGCTCTGGCCAACCCGGAGCTCCGAGCCCTTTAAATTCCCACCTCAGCTCTGGCTGGGATTTAAAGGGCTCAGGGCTCCCGCAGCTGCAGGGAGCCCAGAGCCTTGCTAGGCTAGGGTCGGGATTTAAAGGGCTCTGGGCTCTCCGCAGTGGCAGCGAGCTCTGAGCTCTGAATCCTTTAAATCCCGGCCCCAGCCTGGCAGCCGGAGCTCTGAGTGGGATTTAAAGGGCTTGGAACTCCCTGCTGCTGCATGGAGCCCAGAGTCCTTTTAATCCCAGCCACGGAAACTGGTGCAGTCCGGCACGGTATACTGGCTCTTGCCGGTACGCCGTACCATACCATATCAGCTTACTTTCACCTCTGTCTACAAGGAACAACGGGAAGGGAGAAGTCAACAATCCAGCTCCCTTTCTGTATAAAGTGTCTAGTATTTGCCTGGATTAAGGACAATAAGGACAGCTTGCTCCTTAGGTTTTCCTTACAAAAAGGGGTTTTAAAAGAAAAATTCTAATGGTAACATGAAGAAAACTCACATATATGGTGTCAAGTGGACTGTGATCTGGGAAATGCCTCTGTTCTGTATGTTGCAGAGTTCAGAGGTTTCTAAGCATAGGTAGACACAGGAAGAGTACTGCCAAGTAAGACGTTTCCAAGGCTTTTGTGAAGTGAATTTCCATAGACTGTCCTGAAATTATTCAAGGAAAACCCTGCAATTTGTGGCTATAATGGGAATGTTTTCCAGGTACTGAATCTAGTTCTTTCCTACCTGGTTCTTTTCCCATCTTCATGACTTCCCTCTGTTTTCCCTGCAGGATTTTTGTTGCTGAAGTTTCTTGGTTTATCCTCCTCTCCCTGCTGGCTGCTGTCAGTCTGTTCTTCCCCCACTACACTAAAACCAGAACCTCTGGAAGCAGGAGGCCCATCACTTAGTTCTAGAAGGACTGCTTCATCTCAGTGGGAGAACAGCGAGATGAACCAATGGCAGTTCCAGTAGAGGCTAGGGACACTATAGATAGGCCAAATCACCAGAGCCTTATTAAAAGACCATTATAGACCTTCAGAAAAGGGAGTTAGTAGGACAAGTTTTTTGATTTCAAACTGACATCTAGACTCAAATGTAAATAAACATCTCTCCTAGTAGAAAATCAGCCAAGTGGCAAACACCAAGGTGCAGTCATTGCCTTTCAGCTGTATTTTTCCACACAAAGGATTAATTGCTGGCAGGTGGCTCACCCCCCTCCCTGACAGGCATTAGGAGTTCTCTGTGCTAATGTTTTATTTCAGCCCTGCTGATCTGGCTTTTAAAGGTAACTTTAATTAGTGCCAGTAGCCTGTGTTTAATGATGGACACTATTCTCAAGGGGCTAGGATTTACTTTGCATTATATTTTTCCACAATAATTCTCTATGCCCAAAAACTTTGGCCAACAAATGCTTCAGACATTGCATAAGCTGGCAAATTCCCCGAACTCCCACCACACAGTGACAATCAGTTTTGATTAGTATTGGATATGCCCCACCCTATGCCCCAGTCTTTGACAAGGCTTGGATTCCTATCCAGGCTCCTCAGGTTGAGCCCATCTCTAATTAACATTTAATGGCTGGGCAGAGCTGATAGTTTTTACCATTTGAATTACTATAAACCATCAAGTTGTGCGCGTACAAGTTTATGTAAACCTATGTTCTTAGTACAGTTATCTTAGTGTTGTTCCCTTCCCACTCTTCCCTCCTTGTTTGTTATGTTCACTGGGCCCAATGGGAATCTTTCCATTGACTTCAGTGGGCTTTGGAATAGGCCACAAGTTGCATCTTGTCAAGTTAGGATGCAAGCTCTTCAGAGCTAGTCACTGTGCCCTGGGTCCTGAGTCCATGGAACTTAGGCTCCTGAATCATGTAGGTGCATTTGAAAATTTTCCCTAACTTCTCCTAGTGATGGGTATAAACCAACCACTAACTGATGAGATTAGGAAAAAACTTCCCATAGACAGAAACCAGGCAGATTATTTCATAATTGTCCACTGTGGAGTTTTGTGCACCTTCCTGAAGCATCTGGAGATATGATATTGGCTTAGATGAACTTCAAGTCTGATCTGGCAATTCCCATGTTCCATTTTTTTCCTATATGAATGGAACCTGATGAAGACCCTTGGAAAAAAATAGCGTGGACTAAATTCTTCCCTTAGTTACACCCATACAACTCCATTGACTTGCGTGGGGTTACATGGATGTAACAGAAACAGAGTATTTGTCCCTGTACGTCAGCAGATATTTGTTAAGCTTGAATATGTTTATTTTTAAGTTTTATTCTAAGACCAGTACACACATTCAGAAAAATGAAGCTTATTAGGAAAGAACTAACTAAGAGTATGCTTGTTTTTAAAAACCTTTTAAAGCTGTAGTCCCATAATAACTGCTACATAAATGTTTCTTTTCAGGCAAAAGCAGCAAGTCGTGTAGGATAGTCACCCACATACAGATTTCATATCACTCACATGCAGTTTCAAAGAGCTCTGGACAAAAGCACCACTGGGTATGGATGTCTGATTATGAAATCCTAAAGCACTAGAAGACTGTTAACAAAATGGTTGTTTAAAACCCTTTCTTTCTACTGGGCTCTTACACTACAAGGGGCTGTTAACAATTGACAATTGTAGACAAAAAGACTGCAGTTCTTTATGGCTGTCAATCTGCCTCTTTACCAGCCTGCATCAGGAAATCAGCAGCACAAGTCAAATTCAAATTGCCCAAACCATTTGCGGTCAAATTATAGGTTCTACTAACAAGAGACCTTGTTTGACCTTGACATTGTACATTTTTCATTGATGATCACAAAGAAACCCATGGATTTGTTTTTGGAGAGAGTGGTAATAAGAGTAAGGAATTAAGAGCATACAGCTCATTAAGGCTCATCTCTTATTATAACTCCAATCTTTCAAAGTAACATTTAACTATTTCTCCAAAGACACACCAACAAGACTTCAGTGTGTTTGCTCATATGTTAAGCTTCCTATTCTGTCCTTACAGAACTTTAACAATTCTATAGATTAAAATTCTCTATTTAGTTTTGCTTTCGGCTGCTGTGTAGATGTGCTTTCTCCTTTTGGCTATTCTTTATTTTCCCATGTTCCATTATCTTTCATTAGCTCAACTAAAAATAGTCACGTAATTGGGATGCGGTGGACAGGGCCAATAATTAGGAGCCATTCACACAGGCCAAACTCCAGTTCATGGTTACAAGTGCATAATTGAAATGTATCTGATAGCAAAGTCTGAACTCATCAGCAGGAAGAGCAGTCCTTTGCCCGTTTATTCTTTGGGAATCATATGTTAGCATTAACTTTTCATTCATGATGGTCGCAGGTAGAACATAGACTGGAGTTGTTAATCTAATATAAATAGATTCTACAGTTACTCTGACTTTGGATAGGGAAATAAATCCATGGCTAAATGAACAATACATCACTAACTCACTTCAGCTGGCAGCAGGGATAAAACCTAGGACTTTCAGTTACCACTACAAAAACACAGGCCTCTTCTACGTGGGCACTGAACTGCAAGTTATTGTGGGCTGAGAAGCTGGAAGAGTAAGTTGGCTTCTCTCCAGCTCAAGTGCGAGCAAAAATCCTGAGCAGAAGTCAGGCCCCTTGCTTTCACAGTTAGTTAGTTAGTTAAAAATGGGGACAGAGGGGAAAAAAAAAAGGGGTACAAAAGCTCACATCTCCTGAGCCAGAGCACAATTCCCAGCATGCAAATGAAGCACAGATCTAACTAGCACTCCTGTTGTCTGCCTAGGCAATAAGGAATTTTAGACAGACTTTCGGTGTTTGGACAAATCCATAACATTAGACCTTACCCCCATTGCTAGACAGGTCTAACTGAGGACCACACAGCAGTGCTCTCGTTGATTTATTGGATTCTCTGTGCTTCCTTCTTACTCATTACCTTTTATCTTATACCTGTACAATTGTCTGCCCTTGTGCAGTGCTGCATCAAGCCTCTAAGCTAAAGGCAGTTGTCCTTCAGTTGTTGGCAGTTAGTAGGCTTTCTCCATCTCTAGGGCAGTAGTACACATGCACACTGCCTACTATAGTTCATAACATATCTGAGATATCCAAGATCAAATGTGTTTTGTGTTTTTTTACCTAATTCTCTTTTAGATACAGCATTGCCCATCAACAGAAAAATAAATTATTGCTCCTTGCAAGAATTTTACTAGGCTAGCTTAGCCTGTCCTATGTCACTAGATAGACTTTAGAAGACAGATCATAATGTAGTGTGAAAGCCAAAGAGTTATCTAATTTCAAGATTATGATATAAAGCAAGAGCTTCTCTTCTTTGATCCAGACTGTGGCACTTATTGATGTTAGGTAGTATCTTGCGACACAAGAAACCACAGTGAAATCAGTGGGATGGCTCGGAGATTAGGCAGCTACTTAACATGAATAAGGGGATCACAATCTAGTTCTTTATGTACTCTCCACATACACTTCTCTCCTAGCCATACGGATGAATACTGGGATTTTCAAAGGCAGCCAATGGAGTTAGGTGCCCACCTCAAAGAAAAATTAAACAGGGCATATGTGGACAACGTAGGCTTTCACTTTCTCAGGATCCTGCCTCTGAATTTGCACAACTGTTCAGTGCTCTATATCAGGGGTTCTCAACCTTTTTCTTTCTGAGGCTCCCCCAACATGCTATAGAAATTCAAAGGCCTAAGTGTGCCACAACAACTGGTTTTCTACATATAAAAGCCAGGGCTGGCATTTGGGAGGTAGCAAGCAGGGCAATTGTCTGGAGCCCCATACCACAGGGGCTCCCACAAAGCTACATTGCTCAGGCTTTGGCTTCAGCCCTGGCTGGCGGGGCTCAGAGCCTCAAACTTCAGCCCCATGTGGTGGGCCTTTGGCTTTGTGCCAGCTCTGCTTGGTGCCCCCCGCTGAAACCTGCTCATGGCCTCCCAAGGGGCACCGGACTCCTAGTTGAAAACTACTGGTGTATACATGTCAACTGAGTTATGATCCCAGTCCACTTCTTGATGGACAGTTGTCCACCTCACAAAAAGCAGATTCACAACTAGCACACCTGTTGGCTGCTTTTCGATGTTTGGACAAATCCATAATGCTTATTGCCTAACTTTAAATTACTAGCTTGCAAATCGTACAATTTTTGTACAGCTTTTAATTGTGCTGCTTATATGGAAGCAGCTACAACAATATTTTTGCAGCTCTGGAGTCATGTTTTAAAAGGTACCCATCTAATTTGTTTATGAATCCTGAAGTGTTGTAGACATAAGAATACAACACTATCCCTTTAACTTTGTCAGAGGCCTGGTCTACATTTCGGGGTTAGGTCAAATTTAGCTGCATTAGGTCAATTTAAAAATGACCGCGTCCACACAACCAACTCTGTTCCGTAGACCTAAAAGGCTCTTAAAATCGACTTCTGTACTCCTCCCTGGCAAGGGGAGTAGCGCTAAAATTGACCTTGCTGGGTCAAATTTGGGGTAGTGTGGATGCAAATCGACAGTACTGGCCTCCAGGAGCTATCCCAGAGTGCTCCATTGTGACCACTCTGGACAGCACTTTGAACTCTGATGCACTAGCTAGGTATACAGGAAAAGCCCCAGGAACTTTTGAATTTCATTTCCTGTTTGGTCAGCGTGGCGAGCTCAACAGCACTCAGCAGCCCAGGTGACCATGCAGTCCCAGAATCACAAACGAGCTCCACCATGGACCGAAAGGGAGAAGAATGTATGGGGAGAAGAATCTGTGCAGGCAGAACTCCAATCCAAAAGCAGAAATGCAAATATATTTGCCAAAATCGCACAGGGCATGTTGGACAGAGACTACACCAAGGACACACAGCAGTGCCGTGTGAAAGTTAAGGAGCTCAGGCAAGCCTACCAAAAGATAAAGGAGGCAAACGGTCACTCTGGTTCAGAGCCCCACATATGCCACTTCTATGAAGAGCTGCATGCCATTCTAGGGGGGGTGGGGGATCCTACCACTATCCAATTTTACTCTCCCTTTTTATCTCTCCCCAGGTGCAAATGTTTCTACACTCCCCCTATCATCTCCGTCTCTGTGGTTATTGCAGATTAGAAGGCGAAAAAAATACATTTGCGATGACATGTTTTCTGAGCTGATGCAGTCCTCCTGCACTGATAGGGCACTGCTCACTGCATGGAGGCATTCAGTGGCAGAGGACAGGAAAGAATTGAGTGAGCATGAAGAGCGGAGGCAAGATGCGATGCTGAGGCTAATGGGGGAGCAAATGGACATGCTGAAGCATCTGTTGAGGGAGCAAATGGACATGATGAAGTGTGTGTTGGAGCTGCAGGAAAGCCAAGAAGAGCACAGAGCCCTGCTGCATCCACTGTATGACCGCTTACCCTCCTCCCCATGATCCATAGCCTCCACACCCAGATTCCCAAGAACACGGGGGGGAGGGGAAGGGGTAGAGGCTCCAGGCATGCAACCACTCCACTCCAGAGGATGTCCCAAGCAACAGAAGGCTGTCATTCAAGCAGTTTGATTTGTAGTGTGGTTACAATAAACAATGTGGCCTTGTCCTTCCCTTCTCCCCCACCCAGGCTACCTAATCTAATTTTGTCCGTTATCTAATTTTTTTTAATTATTAAAGAAAGAATGCATGGTTTCAAACAATAGCTACTTTATTTAGAAGGGGTGGGTGGTTGGCTTACAGGGAATTAAAATCAACAAAGGGGGCACGTTTGCATTAAGGAGAAACACATACAATTGTCACACCAAAGCCTGGCCAGTCATGAAACTGGTTTTCAAAGCCTCTCTGATGCACAGCGTGCCTAGCTGTGCTCTTCTAATCGCCCTGATGTCTGACCGCTCATAATTGGACGCCAAGAGATTGGCCTCAACCTCACACCCGACCATAAACGTCTCCCCCTTATTCTCACAGATATTATGGAGCACACAGCAAGCTGCAATAACAATGAGAATGTTGGTTGCGCTGAGGTCTGACCTAGTCAGCAAACAGTGCCAGCGAGCTTTTAAACGTCCAAAGGCACATTCTACCACCATTCTGCACTTGCTCAGCCTACAGTTGAACTGCTCCTTACTACTGTCCAGGCTGCCTGTGTGAGGCTTCATGAGCCATGGGAGCAAGGGGTAGGCTACATCCCCAAGGATAACTATTGGCATTTCAACATCCCCAGCGGTAATTTTCTGGTCTGGGAAGTAAGTCCCTTCTTGCAGCTGCCTGAACAGCCCGGAGTTCCTAAAAATGTGAGTGTCATGCATCTTTCCCAGCTATCCCACTTTGATGTCAGTGAAATGTCCCTTGTGAACCACCAGTGCTTGCAGCACCATTGAGAAATACCCCTTGTGGTTTACGTATTGGTTGGCAAGGTGGTCCGGTGCCAACATGGGGATATGCATTCCGTCTATCGCCCCACCACAGTTAGGGAACCCCATTGCAGCAAAGCCATCCACTATGACCTGCACATTTCCCAGAGTCACTACTCTTGATAAAGAACGTCAACGATTGCATTGGCTACTTGAATCACAGCAGCCCCCACAGTAGATTTGCCCACTCCAAATTGATTCCTGACTGAATGGTAGCAGTCAGACATTCCACAGGGCTATCGCCACTCGCTTCTCAACTTTCAGGGCAGCTCTCATCTTGGTATTCCTGTGCTTCAGTGTGGGGGAAAGCTACTCACAGAGTTCCAGGAAAGTGGCCTTATGCATGCGAAAGTTTCGCAGCCACTGTGAATCATCCCATACCTGCAACACTATGCGGTCCCACCAGTCTGTGCTTGTTTGCCTGGCCCAGAATCGGCGTTCCACTATATCAACCAGCCCCAGTGCCTCCATGATGTCCCAGTTGCCACAGCCTGTGCTTTCAGGAATGTCTGTGTCCATGTCCTCATCAAAATCCTCCTTGTGCGGGCATCTCTTAGCCCAGTTCTGCATATACTCAAGGATAATGCGCAAGGAGTTTACAATGCTCACAACAGCAGGGGTGATGGTGACTTAAGTGGGCTCCATGCCTGCCATGGTGTGGCATCTGCAGGAAAGCAGGAGAGCAGAGTTGCACTGGAAGCAGTCGATGACGACAGCTAGCACCGCGCAGATTTCTGACAACTTGTAGAAATTTGCTACTGAGACTGAGCTCATTTACAAAAGCAGGAGAGCAGAGTTGCACTGGAAGCAGTCGATGACGACAGCTAGCACCGCGCAGATTTCTGACAACTTGTAGAAATTTGCTACTGAGACTGAGCTCATTTACAAAAGCAGGAGAGCAGAGTTGCACTGGAAGCAGTCGATGACGACAGCTAGCACCGCGCAGATTTCTGACAACTTGTAGAAATTTGCTACTGAGACTGAGCTCATTTACAAAAGCAGGAGAACAGAGTTGCAGCAGAAGCTGTGGATGACAATGGTTAGCAGTCCTACTGCACCCAGGACTCAACAGCAGCGGTGACAGTGAGCTGAGCGAGCTCCAGGCTTGCCATGGTATGGCATCTGCACAGGAAAAAGGCGCGAAATGATTGTCTGATGTTGCTTTCACAGAGGGAGGGGCGACTGATGACATGTAACCAAAACCACCCACAATGTTTTTGCCCCATCAGGCATTGGGAGCTTAACCCAGAATTCCAATGGGCAGCAGAGACTATGGGAACTGTGGGATAGCTTCCCACAATGCACCACTCCATAAGTCGATGCTAGCCATGGTAGTGAGGATGCAATCCGCCAACTTAATGCACTTAGTATGGACATACGCAATCGATTGTATATAATCAATTTCTAAAAATTGACTTCTATAAAATCGACCTAATTCCGTAGTGTAGACATCCCCTCAGTCTGATACAGTAGCAAGACAGGCAGACATATGCATCGAGAATATACCTCAATTCTTGCAAGGGAATTCTGGAAATAAATGGACTTCTGAAAGAATAATTGATTGTTCGTTGTTGTTATTTGCTTTGGGAATCCAACTGCGCACATTGGAGAGTTTAGGATAGTGTAAAGCTCCTGCTTATGGGCATGAATCAACACTCTGCTCCCACAAAAAGAGGATGGTTTTAGGACTATAGACACCTGTGTAAGGAGCATAGAGGCCACAAGAAATAGATATTTTACAGCCTTCAGTGGAAGCCCAGACATAATTTGCTGTAAAAAGTTCCCAAAGAGAAACCTCTTAATGTGAAGATTGAGGGACACAAAGTTCCAGTGCATGGAGCATAAACACCCAGTCACAGAAACTGCAGATTCAGCTGTGCTGAGGGGTTTTGGAAGTGATGTTATTTTGTTGAGATCCCGGATTTCTGTGGTATTTCAGTTCAGTTAGGTTTAAAGTGAATTAAAGTTAACTTTAAACCTAAACCTTTAAAATGGTATGAGATGCCTTACTCCCTGGTTAAGGCTGGTGGGAATCACTATGAGGGCAGATTACTCAGCCTCTGAACTGTGGCAGAGAGGAAACGGTCACTCTGTATCATTCCCTCTAGCCATTATCAAGAGTTACCTTGACACTCTCTAGAAAGAAAAACACCCCCACATTCCTCTCAGGCAGAATGGTGATGGCCATGAGGGGACAGCCTTAAAGAGCGGAAGGGGGGTAAAAAAGAGGAATGCGGGGCCTATAGGTTCTGAGAGGGGCTTAGAAGTTGACTTAACTTCTTTTGTGGTTCAGGGCTTATGGTCATCTTGAATGACCAGAAACTTTCCTTAGGGTCAGGTTATACCATTACTGCCCCCTGCAGGGTTTCTTGCACCTTCCACTGTATCATTTGGTACTGGTCACTGTCAGAGACAGGATACTGGATTTAATGGACAACTGGCCTACACAATTTCTGTGTTCCTATCCTCGAAGAAAAAAGAATATTGAGAGCCATAAAATGGAGCAAGTATGAATTCATTGACAAGCGGCAATTACAACATTTTTGTAGAAGGAAATAATTTTAATGAAATGGCTTTTCCTCTTTGTCATCAAACTATACCGCAGGTTTGTTTCTCTTGAGAGGAGGTGGGTATGGTGTGCAAAGACATTTATTATTAAAATTTGCTTTTATTTCAGTTAGAAAAATTATGTCTACGGGGTCAGCTTTCTTAACCTCTGAGTGATCACTAGTATTGTGAGATGGTCTTATTGACATTCTGTAACTTACTGCAACCCTTGTGGCTATCTTTAGATCACAGATATTTGTGTGTGCTTCAGGGCACTTGTTGCCATGATCTAAAATATTGCCTTGTATGGAATGGATGGTTCAGACTGAGGAGGAAATCCTGTTGTTTAGAATGTAGAATGAAAATAGCTGGAGCCTAATGGCTTCCCTGAATGTTTGATGTTTCAAGAGTATTTGAAATATTTGTTGCCGTGTTCAAATGCATGGGCTTTTAATTATTCTATGGAGCTCTCTTATTCTGGTTTGCATTAAATTTAATCTGTTAATAAAGTAATGTCATTCCAATTTGGATGGCAGTCATGCTTTAGCAGTAATTTCCACTTAGACTGAAAATCTGGGAAAAGTTTCTAAAGATGAGGGCTATGTGAAATAGCCTTCCTCTGTAAGTGACGGAACCTCCATTGCTTGAGTTATTTAAAACTAGGTGAATCAAGTAACATACTCGAATGCACAGTAGAATCAATTTTACAGTGGCATGTGACTGTATAAGGTAACCTAACTGATTTTTCCACCTCTGATATCTATGATTATTTGATGTTTTTCTCACTAATGACTAATTTAGTCATTCTTAAGTAGCTGGATTAAGGCTGTGGGCTGATTTTCTAAACAGCTCCATTCCCAATCAGGCACCTAAATGAAATGGCTAGATTTCCAGAAGTGCTCGGCACCTACTGAGAGCAAGAGAGTACTGAGCACTAATGAAAATCTGGCCATGTAATCAGCTTCCTAAATGGAAGTTGATGGGTGCAGAGCTGTATTGAAAATCTCTATTACTGTTCTTGCAACTTGTGATACAAAGAAGCAATGGCCACATGTATTTCCTGACAAGTAATGGTAGCTCCTGACTGAGTGCCAAAGCTAAGGCCCATTTGTGTCTTTTAGGCAATGCCCTGCATTGGGACACGTTGTAGGGCTACAGGGGGAACTACAGAACAGACTATAGCTAAAGAAAATATATTTCCTTGGCAAGCTCCCTGGTGCAAAAGGGGACTGCACAGGCTGTGCCATCTAATAGATGTAGCTAACTCAATATTTTTTAATAAACATCCTCCTCCCAGTTTAAATAAGTGCCATTGGCTTCAGTTGCCACCTTGTATTCGGTGGTGGAGTACTGCACACCAGTTTGGAGTCAATTGTCACACACCAAAATGGAGGATATGCAGTTACATGCTGCCATGCGTATCATCCGGCACCCTGCATCCGACTCCACTCCCATGGCTCCCAGTTCTGAGCAATATTGCTCCTCCTCAGATCAGACGAGAGGTTGCCTCTGGCAAGTTACTGGAGAAAGTATGCGCCAACCCAAGCCTGCCGCTGCACAATGACCTTTTTAACCACCAGCTGCATGTTTGCCATCACATCACCCACTATGCTTTCTTCCACCACACCAGGATGTTAATAGCAGAAACACTCAAGTGAAAGGAATCGATATCTGTTATAATCCCCAACCAATCCCTCGTTGCCAACCCCACAATTTGGCTGCCTGGTTTTTGACCTGCCTCGTCACCAATGATCCCTGTTGAACAGGTTCAGGACTGGCCAAGGTCTCTGTGCAGCCACCCAGTATCACTGGGACCTTTGTGACAGTCCTTTGTGTAGCTGCGGTGCGACACAGATGATGATGCACATTGTCGAGGAATGCCTGCTGACTAGGTTCAGCAGTGGCCTAGAAGAACTGCATCACGCCACTGAAGATGCCATCGTTTGGCTAGATGACTATGCACATGCTAAATAAATAAAATTGGCTTCAATGGGCATTGGAGCAGGCCCCAAAATAATAGTTCACCCTTTACTGCATATATTGGCAGGAGATGTGCACTATTGCATGGGAGGAGAAGCATTCTAACAGATCTGAAACAGTACCAGAGTATACAGGAACAAGAAAACACAATGAATTATGGTTTTAATAATGGATGTGGTTGTGTTGGGTTGACAATTCAAAGTAACTTATTTAACAGAAACCAGGCATGCAAGCATCAGTCCACAAATGTAACAAAAAACAGCAATACACATCTGACTTAAAATGAGGATTTCCACAAAATTATATAGTAATTACTTCCAGTACTTCACCAGAGCAGACTTTCTCACTTGTTGCTGGTACAAAGGCGTGAAATCCTGGGAGACTGGTCAGCTGAGATGGATAATGAAATTAAGTTATTTTAACAGAAAATGTATATATTGATGATACCGCATGATACGATGCCAAGTAAAGTATATGTTTTTGTTGCATGTATTATCAGTTCAAACACTGCATCCTCAGTGGATGACAACATAAGCATATGTTATTATTTATTGGGGACATGATCATGTCCATTGGACACTGGTCCACATCAAGATATTTAAGAGGGATAGTTGTCTGAATTAGTGATGGGAAAAGGTCCAAAGATTTGAAGGCTCAGTAGGTGAAATTCATCTCCATTCAGAGAGCTCATACAAGGTCTATTTATCACTCAATGCCTTATATCTCCGAGTGGTGGAAAGGCCTTGTGTAGTGTGGGCACCACACTACAAGAAGGATGTGGAAAAATTGGAAAGAGTCCAGTGGAGGGCAACAAAAATTATTAGGGGGCTGGAGCACATGACTTATGAGGAGACGGTGAGGGAACTAGGATTATTTAGTTTGCAGAAGAAAAAAGTGAGGGGGGATTTGATAGCTGCTTTCAACTACCTGAAAGGGGGTTCCAAAGAGGAACAGAGATCAGCTGTTCTCAGTGGTAGCAGATGACAGAACAAGAACTAATAGTCTCAAGTTGCAGTGGGGAAGATTTAGGTTGGATATTAGGAAAAACTTTTTCACAAGGAGAGAGGTGAAACACTGGAATGGGTTACTTAGACAGGTGGTGGAATCTCCTTCCTTAGAGGTTTTTAAGGCCCAGCTTGCCAAAATTCTTGGCTGGGATGATTTAGTTGGGGATTGGTCCTGCTTTGAGCATGGGGTTGGACTAGATGACCTCCTGAGGTCCCTTCCAACCCTGATATTCTATGATTCTATGGAGGACCCCCCACATATCTAGGGTCAGATCCTCAGTTGGTATAAATTGTCATAGCTCCACCAAAATCAGAGGCAGCTGAGGATCTGGAACTTAGTCTCAAAAATGACTAAATGATGGAGCTATAACCATTGTACAATGTGTGTAAGAGAGACAGAGGCACAATCATGGGTATTACAGAATGGGAATGACACACATTTCTTCCAGTATTGTTTTCTTTCCTGATCTCTTTTACACAGGGCCGGCTTTAGGAGGTGCGGGGCCCAATTCAAACAGTTTCGATGGGTCCCCGGCAGGGATGTCTAAAAAAAAAAAACCACGTAAAAACACACGTGGAGCTTGTACTCACTTGGCGGTGTTCCAAGTCTTTGGCAGCACTTTGGCGGTGGGTCCTTCACTCACTCCAGGTCTTCAGCGGCACTGAAGGACCCACTGCCAAAGTGCCGCCGAAGATCCAGAGCAAGTGAAGGACCCACCGCCGAAGTGCCGCTGAAGACCTGGCGCGCCGCCAGGTGAGTAAAAATTAAAAAGGTGCCTCTAGCCAGAGAAGGGATTTTCACTGGGCGCTGGGCCCTCTTAGGCGCAGGGCCCAATTCGGGGGAATTGGTGGAATAGGCCTAAAGCCGGCCCTGCTTTTACAGGGGTCTAATTTTCCCTTTGCAATAGGAGTTGAGATTTGGGCTGTTACAGGAATTCTGAAGGAAGAATTGATCTTTATTTCCAGTGAGACTTCTGCACAGCCAACGAAAGAAAAGAAAATATGAGACACACTGTCATCAGTGAAACTTCTCTGCTTTTTCCTCATCCCCTTTTAGCTCATTTTCGGAATGGGAACAAGCAGAATTAAAATCAAATACACAAAAAAATAGTATGCAGCATGGGAAAAATCTTTCACAAATATTTAAAATCTTGTTTATTTTATAACATCATGATTCTTAGTAAAAATATCCCCCTAAACTGAATACATGTGGAAAAAATGCAAACAGTATTCTGTTTAAAGATGATTGTGTTAATGGTACATACAAAGTTAGAACACCACACTGGAAAAAAAAGAGTTCTACATGTAATCAAAACCAGCAGGAGTATTTTGAACCTTGAACCTTTACTCCAAAAAAGAAATGTGCATATACTGAATGCAATCCTTAGCCTCATATTTAGCTGAATACTATATTCTGTCCATTGCTGTTATTGTTACAGTTATAGTCTATATGCCACTGAGGAAGGCTCTCAGCTAATATATTTAAATACAAGCTGTCTTCCATTCATTGGCTTAAATGTCTGTTTTATTAAAGCCTCCAGATAATCATAGCCATACAGTGAGAGTGCTTCACTAAACCCCATCTTTAAAGTAATGGCAACTTAAGAACCTACTCTGGATTTCTGAGCACTCTCAAACTCCATTGATTTCAAAAGGACTGGAGCATGCTCAGCGCCTTGCATGATCAGGACCTCTAAATAATTGTTGTTTTGTTTGTCAGTTCCTTGGGGCGATGTCCTTAGACTCTTCTCTTTCTTACGTACCTGAGAATACACTGTGGGAGGGTCAGCAAATAATAAAGAATCAGATTCAAAATATGGGTTTTTTACCCACAAAAGCTTATGCCCAAATAAATCTGTTAGTCTTTAAGGCCTGGTCTACACTACGCGTTTAAATCGATTTAAAGAGTGTTAAATCGATTTAACGCTGTACCCGTCCACACTACAAAGCCCTTTATATCGATATAAAGGGCTCTGTAAATCGATTTCTGTACTCCACCCTGACGAGAGGAGTAGCGCTAAATTCGATATTAACAATTCGGAGTACGGTTAGTGTGGACGGAA
>NC_133770.1:24002529-24067431 GCF_003597395.2 Chelonoidis abingdonii | reverse complement strand
AATGATTCAACCCAGAATTCCAAGGGGCGGGGGAGACTGCGGGAACTATGGGATAGCTACGGAAGAGCTACCCACAATGCAACGCTTCAGAAATCGATGTTAGCCTCGGACCATGGACGCACAACGCTGAATTACTGTGCCTAGTGTGGCCGCGTGAAATCGAATTTATAATATATGTTTTATAAAACCGATTTTAGCTAATTCGATATTATCCCGTAGTGTAGACATGGCCTAAGGTACGATCCTTGTTGTTTCTGCACTAAATACAAACACTGGGGTTGATTGCATACATCTAGACTGCAGTGTATTTGTTATGGAGGAAATTCAAACCAATGGCATAATCAGGGACATTTCTACAGGGAGAAGGAACGTAGCACCATTTATTGAAATATTGGTTTATGATCTGTTTAATTCCTTCATTTTTCTTTTTTCTGCCTTTTTTCCCTCCTTACAGCCTTTCCATGGAAACATAACATTCCCCATTGTTTTGCTAAGTTTTTCTGTTTTACTATTGACCTCTTCTGATATATGTCTGAATCTTTTTTTTTTTCAGGCAAGTTAATGATTCAGGAACAGGAAAGACATTTTCAGGGCAGATAGAATATAAATGATAAACTGTAAGTCACATTTGTTTGCACATGGAGAGTATCTGTGGTTTCACACGGTTCCAACGCAGGGGCTCTGCTTCCAAGAATTGATGGGATAGTTTGCCTGTTATTTATCAATGTCCCAAGCAGATGATTTCTGGATGATTAACAGACTTGTCATTAAGCTCTTACATGCAGGCTAAACAAATCTGGTGCTTTAAAACTATTTAGTAAGTGGTTTTTTAAAAAAAGCTCTAATATTTCTAACACAATCATCTTTTATTAGCTAAGCATCTTTTAAATGCTTGCAATAATTTGTCTCTAATTTATGCATAAATAAACCTTCTTGGCATCCCCATTCTATATTGCTTACAATCCATTGCTATCCTAACCACTGTTCTCTCTTCCATGTGTCCATCACACACTTCTGCATCTGCTCCATTACACATCCTGTGAGTCACTCAGAGGCAGGAGAGGGTCCATGAACACATGAAGCTGAATAACACTGACTTCTCAGATTTAAGAGAGGGTTTAAGAAGCTAATGCAGGTTTCCATAGAGAAAAGTTCTGCCAATGGCAACCAATTTCAACATTCGAATGGGATTCGTCCAAAAAATAAAACACTTTCCAAGATATTCCATGTGGTTTTACATCCCTGTGGTTACTGAGCTAGCACATGAAGAAGTAGGTAGCTAGTTAGTGTGACAGAGAAACTCAGTGGAGGCTATTTCTGCATAGGGGAGAGGAAATTCCATGAGATTTCCTATATCTTCTCTTGTACCTTCTCTTGTACATTGACCTCTATAAGAAAAGGATGTTTTAGCCTCCCCTGTCCTCTGAAGCAGATTGGAAATGTTGGTCAAAATGAATTTCTGACAAAAAATGACCTTTTTGAAAACCAAAATTTTCTGATTTTGTGCTTCCTCTCAAACGGGAGGGGTCCATTTATTAGAGATCACTGGTTTTGTCCTTCTAACGACACTAAATTCTTAGCATATCCCTGGAATAAGTAGCACTATGTTATTTTGATGGATGTGTGTACACGGTCCCTTTATACGTGGCTGCAGCTAAACCAGCCCTGGCTCAGAACCATGGGACCAACCTTCCCCCTTTCCTTCCTTCCTTTTGCAGACATGGGGAAATTAATGCAGGTTACTTGAGATATGAATCATTAAACAGCAGATGGTGTAGCACTAAGCTGTCTGCTGCAAACTGGATACTTGTGTGGGATCCAGGGAGGCAGAGAAGCACTATGGAATTGAGATGCCTGATTTCAGCACTTCACATTATATCATATAATTTATGGGCCAAATTCAGAGTGTGCGCCAGTTGACACAAAGCATCCCATCTTAACTGGTGAATTCAGCCAGGTTTATATCTGTCTTGTTATTGGAGCAGTGCAAAACAGCCAGTGTGTGCTGGTCAATCTGGCCCAGTTACTGCAGGGTGGAGAGAGACCCATCATGTCCTGTTTAAGATGGCCATTTAAGTGGCTAGCTGTTTTTGAAACATGGCTGATTTTATAGATCATTCTGTTTTTTGCAGCAGAACTCCCCTCCCCCCAGCCCTTCTCCTTTTTATATTGCCAATGTGTTTTTAATCAGATTATCTTAGGAAGCAGAACTGGGTCTAAACTAAGCCCCAGGAATCCCTTGGAAACAGGTTACTAGCCAAGATGGACCCCTAGTCTTTCTTCTGTTGTTCTAACTCCTACATGCTCTATTTTAGTATTCACCGCAACTCTGATGCATTTAGCCAGTATTTCCAAGCAACTCTCATACCTAACTCAGTGAAGATATGTTTGTTCTATGTGCTCATTGTCAATCCCCTCCCACATTTTCCCCTACACCTGCCTTAACAACAACAAAGGAAACAGTAAATATAAATTCTGCACGCAACCTCAATTATCCAGTTCCAGAATGATTAAAAAATCATCACATTCCTCTATGCTGGGTAGCAACCTGAAATACATTGAAAGATTTATTATCATAGCCTGAGGAAAGGAAATGCCCGAGGGTTGGATGCTGATTCCATGCAGATAAATGCTACTTAGAAAGTGTTGTACTTTGAAATCTTCTCAAGTAACTCTGGCAACTTTAGCTAAGCAGCTTGGACATGCGGCAAAAGCTCCAGGTGAAGACAGTACCCAGAATAGGGTTGGCTAGGAAGCAATCAGAATACTTAGCTTCTTGACATCCATTTTAATGAACCATTTTTTTCCCTTTTGATTTGCTAAAGAATTTATCCCTTAGATTTGAGAAGTCAAAATGTTTTGCTTCCAGATGTTCCATACTGAGACCAGATCATGGGTCCCTTTCTTGCAGCACAAAACCAGTAGATCCATCCCATGAGCATTTCCCTGTGCATAAAATCCTCTGGCAATGTAACGCCATTGTAGCTGCTCCTGTCCAATCCTTTCTGTTGGTCCCCAAAGACGAGGACATGGCTAGGTCCTGTCTAGGCTTGCACCAAAATGGACCCTTGGAGCCATGGCTAAATGGGCATAAATTAGACTAGCATTAAGGCTGCTCTAACATATGTAAGGGACAGACTCACTCCTTAGCGGGCCTCAGATCAGTGGAAGATAAAGGTAGCTTAAAACCATTTCCCCCACACAGAATCCAGTATCTAGTTTTTCACAGTAACTCATCTTTTACACTCTTTCAGCATGTCAGCATCTACCAGGATCAGCACAAACAGGGGCATATAAATATTAATGATTTTTTAAAAAAAATTAAAATGATTAATTCAGGGAAATGAAGCTTAGGAAATGAACTCTGAAGTCTAGTTGCAGATTGTTGCTGTTGTGCAAAACTGTAGGAAGTTAATAATTCAGAAGGGCCTGCAAATCAGTGATGAGAGAACTGGTTTGGAAACAATTTCATTAAATTCCAACTTTTCTTTGATCAGATCAGTTTGAATCAAGCTGAAATTCAGGATGCGACTCCGTTGTAGTGAAGAAGCACTTGTGTTGTCTGGTGACTGTTTTGCTCCTATAATTCTATAGTAGTTAGGACTAGATAGGACCTTCAGTTAGTCATAGCTGATGTCCAGTTCACCCACCCCTGCTCTCCTCTTCCATACTAATAATATTAAGACTGAATGAGCATGGAACCTGCTACAGTCATAGGTGTCAGTGTGGGCTCTATTCATAGACTACTTACACATGCGCATGTTAAAAAAGAAACATTTACATACGTATAATTGAAGGACTGTAGGCCACAACAAACAGATGAATGGGATACTTACAGACTGTGAGGAAGGCAGGAGAAGGTCCTTAAATTCTTTTTTAAATTATTTGTATTAAAATAGTGCCTATAGGCTCCAACCAGGATCAGGGCCCCATTATTCCTAGGTTCTGTACAAAGATATTCAAAAATAGTTCTTCCTCTGAGGGACTTCCAATCTAGATAGACCTGACAGACACACAGCTATAGACAGACAGAATATAAGCAGACTGTCAGAGGTACATAGCTTAGTTACAATTTTTTGTTACGACTTAGATGTTCCAAACTATTCCTACCTCACTTTTTTTCTCTTGCTGGGGCACAGAGACAATATGCTTTGCCTCCACCTTGCTCATAGAATCTTTTTTTTTAATGTTGTTGTTTAGAGTTATCCCTTCCTATTGTATTGTGTAACCACCATTTTCTGTTAAATGCTCATTGTGTGTCTCTCCTTTGTTTCTCCATCTTGGTCATTTCAGCTACTCCTCTGCACCCTTGTCTCTGCTTTTGCAGTTCACTTCAGTTCTGCAAATGTTGCTGGCGTCTAAATGGTCCTGCATTTCTGAAGATCTCACTGGTATTTTTAATAATCAGTACTCATGAGCAACTCTACAAAAACAAACATATTGAAGAAACAAAATGTTGTGTGATTAGGTTTCCAATTTTTCCTAATTACAGAAAATAGTAGTTTGACTATAACCTTTAAAACTCTTGGGGATTGCCTCATAATTCAGACTTGGGATGATGAGCAGTGGCTGCAGAACTTTCAAATGTGCAAGGGCACATTCCTGGATCTGTGTGCTGAGCTTGCCCCAGCCAACCAGCGCAGGGACACCAAAATGAGAGCTGCACTGACAGAGGAGAAGCAAAAGGCGAGCTCACTGTGCAAACTTGCAATACCAGATTGCTACCAGTCAGCTGGAAATCAATCTGGAACTGGAAAATCCATTGTGGGGGCCATTGTCATGCAAGTGTGCTGGGCCATTAATGTCCTCCTACTATGCAAGACTATGACTTTTGGCAATATACAGAGCATAGTGGATGGATTTGCAACAATGAGGTTCCATAACTGCGGTGGAATAGTTGACACACATTTTCCTATTTTGGCACCAGACTAACTTGCCACAGAGTATATCAACAGAAAGGGCTATTTTTCTGTGGTAATGAGAGCTTTGGTAGATCACTAAGGATGCTTCACTGACATCAGTGTGGGCTGATCAGGGAAGCTGCATATAATGCTCACATCTTTAAGAACAGAGGACTGTTCAGAAAGCTACAAGCAGGGACTTTCTTTCCTGACCAGCAGGTTACCATAGGTAATGTTGAAATGCCATTAGTGACCCTGGGGGACCCAGCCTACTCTTTGCTTGTCAGTTCAATTACAGAGATTCAATTACCAGCTCAGCAGGTGCAGAATGACAATTAAGTGTGCTTTTGGTAAATTTAAGGGACGCCGACTTTTTTTTCTCACAAGATTGGAGCTCAGTGAAAAAAATATCCGAATATCCTTATAGCTGCCTGCTGTGCCCTGCAAAATATCTGTGAAGCAAAGGAGAAAAGTTTCCACCAGAGTGGAAGGCAGGGCTGGAGCAGCTGTCTGCTAAGTTTCAGCAGCCAAACAGAAATGCTATTAAAAGAGGTCAATGAGGAGCTATATGGCTCAGGGAGGCTTTGAAAGAGCATTTTAACAGTGAGCCACAGTATGCATTTTGTTGTACTGTCCTCCATCTGTGCATTTCAGATACACATATACCAACTGTGGCTCTCACAGATCAGTGTATGTGAAGCTGTAGTTGTCTTTAATATCTCTCCGGGTCAAGTGGTAGCGGTAGGACAGTGGCCCCTGATGCCACATGCACTGATTAACTCCAAGGGGTAAGCAGGAATTTTGGTGCATTATGAGGAGTCTTCATCTTTTGAATCACCAGATATTGGGGATTACTGAGATCAGGATATAAGATTGGAATGGTCTGATCCAGGATGACAAATCTATATACCAGTGTTGTGGTTTGTGTATCTTACACTATAATAAAGAAACTAACATGAACCAATACCCTGGTTCCAAATACCTCTGAGATTTGCAAACTTTCAGGATCTGATCCAAACAGGTCCTTAGTTCTATAATGGGCCCACAACAGAAAACCACACCCCCTAAGTCTGGGAAAGTTCAGATCTGAATCTGAATTCTGTGACTTGGGATGATTTCTGGGGAAGGACCCTTCACTGGCTTCATGCCCACTGATGAATCAGTGAAGTCAGGGGACTCGTAGATGGTTGCAGGCTAGAGAATGTGCCCTAAGTATTGACCGTGGCTCGTTGACCTTTTTGAAATAATAAAATCTGTGAATACGGTACAAATCTGTAGGTAATCCACAGTCAGACTTTATTTTCAGATGTTTTAAACTGTGGATACATGCTGAGTTACCAAGCTGAGAAAGAGGAAGATTAGTGGTATGAAATAGTTTAGTTTAGTACGATCAACAAATCATGTTTGCCTTCTTGGAAGGCAAGTCTGTGTTATGTGGAGAACTGAAATAGCTCTGTTTAAAAATAGTGAAGTAGTAAGCAAGAAAAATGTCCATGCAGATTGTGAAGAAACATGAACATTACATTTTATTTCTTTCTTCTAGATCCACTTTCCAACAGTACTATGGTTTGTCTTCACTATAGGGGTAAGTCAACCTAAGTTATGCTACTCCAGCTACGTGAATAATGCATCTGGAGTCAACATATGTTAGGTCGATGTGACCTGGTCTCTTCATGGCCCTGAGTTGACAGGAGACACCCTCTGGTCAACTTACCTTACTCTTCTTGGGGAGCTAGAGAACTGGAGTCGACCGGAGAGTGCTCTGCCATCGATTTCGTGGGTCTTCACTAGATCTGTTAAATCGATCCCTGCTGCATCAATTGCAGCAGTGTCACTCTCCCCAATAGTGGAGACCAGCCCTTAGTCTAGAAAGGCTGGGCAACACTGCAGTAACTGAGGATCTTCATTCACATGTGCAGTCCCATTGAAACTTTCAGAATCCCCTTTAAAGAGTGAAATCCTGTCAGAGGTTACACTTCCAGTTTACTTTAACTCCCAGAAGGTTCATGAATTTCTTAAAATAGAAAATTTTGTTTTTCTTCTCCAGTTCAAGACCTAAGCTCCTTGTTTTGTGAACTGTCTGTAACCTGGACTTGATTAAGGGGACCTGTCAAGCTGCTTTAAAGACCAGGGTTTTAGGTTTTCTCCTAAAATGAACTATTCAAAATAAAAAGGTTTTGACAGTGTAAAAGATTCTCTCTTGGGCCCTTTGCACACCCAGTTACCACCACTGGGTTGGCAGTGGCCTTTCCAGGCCTCCTTACTTTATTTACAGGTAGGAATAGCAAAAGTTCAACAGAGAAGAAGCCCCTCCCTGGGTCAACAAAAAAAGAAAAGATAAGTTGTACCACCTTTCTTCAGGGCTGCCTGGGTATCAGCTTTACTGGAGTCCTTCAAGCCAGGTAGCCAAATCAGTTTCTTCCTGCTGGACTTGTCCCTGGAGTTCACGGGACTCTTCGCAGAGCTGGGGAATGCCTGGTGTGGGGTCTCCTCCTGCTGCTTCAAGAACCACTTGAGCTGCTCCCTTCTCAGGGTTTCCCTCTTGGTTTGTATTTGTTTGTTTGTATTTTTGGTGCGGCAGCCTCATCATACAAGGCTATGAGCATCACATTCTTCATGAATTTTTAGCCAAGTTTTGTTTTTCTTTTTCTTTTAATATCCTTTCACTCAGGCTAGTATCCTTAAGGAAAAGCCGCAAGACTTTTTTTCATTATTCTATTTCTGATGTTCTCACTAGTCCCTTTAGGGAAAAATCTTTGGTTCTCAGCTGACTCAATTTTTCATAAAGAAACTTTCTTTCCATAGACCAGGGGTGGGCAAACTTTTTGGCCTAAGGGCCATATCTGGGTATGGAAATTGTATGGTGGGCCATGAATGCCTGGTGGGGGAGGGGGAATCTATGCGGTGTAGCATGGGGGGCTCTATAAGAGATGTTACCAAGGTAGGGAGAGGAGGGACTCGTGGGGTGTGGTTTTGGAAAGGGGCTCTACAGGGGAGGTACTGGGGACTCCTAGGGGCCCTGCCGGCAGTGACACCAAGACGGCTGTACTAGGCACTGCCATGGGTGGAGGCACCCTAGCTGGGCTGGGTGTGGCTCCTGGGCAGTTACGAGGCTCTCACCCGTGGGGCTGTAGGAGACTGGGAGGGGATTGGGCACACTGCTGTGTAAGGGATGGGCTGCTGCGTAGGGGTGGGGTTCCCATCCCAGAAACAGCGCAGTGAAGTCGCACTGTGAAGTGTGGCTGCGCATGCTCGAGTTGGAGGAATTGTGAGTCAGGGGCTGGGGAGCACTGGGTGGACGGAGTGGGGCAAGCCCCCGACCTGCTTCCTGGTGGGAGGGCCAGGTGGGCAGAGCGGTGCAAGCCCTCAACCCTGCTCCCCAGCAGGAGCTTGAGGGCCAGATAAAAACATCTGATGGGCTGGAAGCGGCCTGTGGGCCATAGTTTGCCCACCCCTGCCATAGACTATTGCCCACAATACCATAGAACATGATCAATAGTTTCTTTGGTTTTACACACATTACACCGCCTATCTTTACGTCTCTTTAATAAGTTTAACTTATAATTTCGAGCACAATGACTTAACACTTTAAAAATGACTACTGAGCTTTATTTTATCACAACTGTGGAGTATAGTATTATTTTCAGTTTTTGAGCATCCATCATAAAACCTTTGCCCTTTCTTTTCTTAGTCCATAGTTCTTGCCACCATTCCTTCACAACCTCCTTCATGACCACAGTTTTAAATTCTTGTCTACATACCACTCTTCATTTTTTAGAGCTTGTTTTGCTGTATTGTCAGCATTTCATTTCCAGGTATTCCGATATGCACTGAAATCCCTGCTATTGTTACAGATACCTGCTTTCATTTTTTCCACTGTTAGGAACATTATTTTGCTTATGTCATAACTGCTTTCTGAAGTCCCTGTTCTGATTGTCATAATGCCTAATAAGGAATCAGTTAAAATCACAGCTGCAGCCAGTCGCACATCTCTTACCCAGGTTAGTGCCATCATTATCCCCATTAGTTCAGCCATCATAAAGGTCACATTATTTGATAACCTTTTAGATTCTTAGATTCCAAGACTAGGAACACAGACGGCTATTCCCACTCTACCCATACTGTCATCTTTTGATCCATCTTTATAGACTTGGCAAAGCCGGCACAATTTTTCATAAATAAATTCAGAAATTTCATTGGTTGTAATGTGTGTTTTTTCCTTTCCTTCTTTTTTTTTTTCCATACAATTCCAAATCCACAAATGGGGGAATAGCTGTCCAGCTGTAATTTGATTTCCCCTGACTATGAATTTTTAGTTCTCTCAATTTTTCTTTTTCACCTATTTGCACATTTTTGACCCTGACAATATGAGGAAGTCTGTGACAATCCATATAATTTTTTCTACTAAATTCTAGCAATCTTCATAAATCTATTATGTGCTTCTATTTTTATGAATCCCTCTTACCTCTACCCAAAAGGTGAGGTCTAAAAGTTTCATCCTTAGATTTATAGGTGCTTCTCCAATGACTGTTTGCAGCCCAAGCATTGGTGGTATTGTCATTGCGCCGCATGCCAATTGCAGAGCTTGGGTTAGAGCAGTTCCAAGAGTCTAAGAGTTAGTTGTTTTTGAGGCTGAACCAAAAGCTTGGTAACTGTAGGCTAAAACTGGTCTTAATACTCTATACATCATCATCAATACCTTCTTATCTGCACCCCATTTGTTTCCAGCTATGCTTTTAAGTAAGCACATCCTACTTTTACACTTCATTATATTTCTGTGTGATTTCTCCAAGTTAATTTATTATCAAACACTACTCCTGGGAACATAAACTTTTGAACTATCTGAATTTTTTTGCCATAAAGAAAAAAGCCCCGTCTTCCCTAATTTTCTTCCTGGTTAAAAGCATTCCCTTAATTTTTGCAAGTCAGAATGTAAATGCCCAATCACTTCCTCACTTGAAAATTCGTTGGGGTGTCTCATATGTCTTTTGTACAGCTACTTGAAGTGTTCTATTTTTACTCTCTACAGCACAGTCATCTGCAAAAAGAGAAATACCTATTCCCATATGTATACACTTTTCGGAGGTCATTTATTGTAATGGAAAACAAAGAAGGGCTGATAATACTCCCTGGTGGAGATCCATTAGTAAGCTTGTAGGTTTTTGATAAAGCTGTTCCCACTTTGTTTTGTATAGTTCTGTCATTTAAGAAGCCCCTTATCCACCAAAACATTCTCAATTTTATTCCAATTTTGGATAGTTTATATAAGAGGCCTTCCCTCCATAATATGTCATACGCTTTTTCAATGTCCAGGAAGACAGTTATCAAAAAGTTCGTAGTCCTCGTCCTTTTTTAATACCTCCATTTCCCTTCTCACTGCATGGACAACTGTGAACCTTTTTCTGAAACCACTTTGTATCTCAGTTATAATATCATTTTTATTCAAATATTCCACTAGACTTACATTTATCATTTCCCCATGATTTGCCCCACATATGATGTGAGGGCAATAGGCCTATAGGCATCAGGTCTGGTATATACCTTGTCTGATTTCCTAATTAGTACCACTAGTCTTGTTCTCCATATATCATTAAATAACTGCAATAGAATCTTTAGACTCCCTTCTGACAAATGCTGAAGCATTTCGTTGCTTATATAAGACCAGGTATACATTTTATTTTTACTATACATTCAATTTATTCTTTGAATTTTTCTTTTGTATTTCTGAAAGTTTTGAATCTTTGTTCAATTTTGCACAGAAATTTCTCCAACTTTCTCTTCTGTGTCTTTTTGATAATCCTTTGTGTCATTAAGTCTTTACTATTCATTGTGTGTTTTGATCCCTTGTATGACTTATTTCTTTCCTTTGCTATTAATTTGTGATCCTCATTCCACCAGGGAACCTGATTTCTAAATCGGGGCACTTTGATGTTTTGTAGATGGAGAGATCAGCTGCTGCTGTGATTCCTTTTATAGAATTCTTCTAGATTGTCACTCGCACAGTTACTACATAAATATTCACAACATTTAATCTTGAAAAGGCCCCAGTCAGCTTTTCGAAAATTCCAGCGAAGTATTCTTTTTGTGATTTTGACATTTTCTTGGCCTGGGTACTTAATAAGCATAAGGAAGTGATTACTTCCCATTCTAACTTTTTTATGTATTTCCCAGCTGTGTTTACTAGCTATATTATTTGTTGCAATTCCCAAATCCAAAACAAAGGATCCAACCACTGTAGTAGCTGCTTCTGTGTTCAATATTACCACATTATGCATAGCAATAACTTGTCCTAAGCATTTACCATTTAGGTCAGTTTTCTTAATTCCCCATAGCTCATTATGACTATTAAGCATCCTCAAATTATGAATGAATTTTTGACCTTAACTACTTTTGTTACTTCTAAAATAACTAACTTTTTTCATGGATTATAAATATTATAAATCCATATATAAGTGTTTGTTATGCATTGCAAACTTAATAGTATTATATTCAAAACTTAGTTTCTGCACATCCATTTCAATGTATCTAAATCCCTCTTTTTAGACTTCCAACTCCTCTGATAGGCTCTTGATTCCTCTGGAGTATATAATATTCCAGTAGATGGAACACAGTGTACTTATTAGCCATGTTTCTTGCACACATATTGCATCAAGCTCCCCCTCCTCCATTTTTGAGATGGTTTTTTTCAGTTCTTGTCCATGCATTATTAAACTATGCACATGCCTACTAAGGACCATGTTGTGTAAGCTGTATTATTGTCTTCATTTAAAAGTGCATGAATGCAGACTAGGAAGAGATTGTCTATCTTTAGATATTTTTCTGCTGCCTTACGTATGATTTTAATCCTTTCTGTTTTTCCCTCTGTCTGCAAGATGCAGTTAAAATTATTTCTATAATGAATGCAATAAACTTCTCTTTACCTACAAGGAATACGTCATCTCCCATTCCTCTCATATTCTCTTCCCTCATCAGAGAGGTGTTCTTCTGACCCTATACATCTTTTCTCTTACTTGTGTATTTTTCTTTTTCTATTTTCTTTTGGTGACCTCTGCTTATGATACTTTTGGAATTATTTTAATTTTTTATATTTCTTTAGATTGTTCTGTTACTTCACTTTCTTCATATGCTGCACTGTACTTTTCCTGCAGTGGCTGCAGTTAGATTCTGTTCCTTCTATACAGTTGTCATATGAGTGATTTCCTCTATGTGTACTGCATCTCATTGTTCCCTTACATGTGGCTGCTGCATGTCCGGGTATTTGACAATTATAGAATCACACAGGGGAGAAATATATGCTTTAACCCAGAAAGATTGATTTTCCATTTGGATCCTGTCTGGTAGTGTCCCACCTTTACATGTTTTCTATACAACTGTAGGTGGCTGGTTTTCTCCCTCTGTCTTACGAAGCAGCTATTTAACAAACAATACTTTATCTTCACCTATACTCTTTTTAATATCATTCTCAGACTATCCCAGTGGCACTCCAATCATAACCCCTCTTACTTCCATCGGGAACGTAGGCAGTTAACAAGTAATTTTCATTTTTCCAAAGGTTACAAATTTAAGAAGTTTTTCATCTTGCTCCTTATTTGTACATTCTGTCACTAGATCTCCACCCTGAATTTTTAGCTCTTTATAGGTCACCCACACTTAACTTTATCCATTCTGCCATGTTCAGGGTGTTAACATCTCCTATTTTCACATCTCCTTTGACAATTATTAAATGTTGACTTTTATCCTGGTTTTGTTTTTCGTTTCTATGAATTCCTTCTTCAAATCTTGGTATATCTAGTCTTCTTTTTCTTTTCTCTAATCTGAGACCATTCCTCAACTCCTGTTGCTTCTCCTTTATAGTCCAAGGAAACTTTCCCTCTCCTGCCCCCCGTTCTCCACTTCCACTGTCAGTTTCAATGTTCAGCCCCATTTCTTCTGAGGGCAGGGGGCAGCCACAGTCTTCCATCCAAGGCTCACCATCTTCAGCCCAAAACTAGCACTTGGCCCAACTCAAACCACAGTCCCATCTTACCCCTTGCTGATTGCAGCTTCCTCCTTTTAAAGTCCTCCTCCCTAGTATGCATTTTTGGTGGCAAGGGGCAAGACTACCTTAGCACACAGACCCTCCCTAGCCCCTTCCCTGTCAGTGCTGGGTTTATATACTCCATTGAACACGGTTTTTGAAAATGTCAATGAAAACAGCAATGCTGGAAACATAAACACCAGGGCACTGCACAGGAGAACCAGGAGACCAATATAGTTACGCGGTCTAAGATATGGAAATAATCTGCTTTGAAAACCAAAATGTGTTTATTTTTAGACTCACACTGAAGTCGGGAGTATTCCAGGCATAAGAGATGCTTTAAGATTAAAACTTATTACAAAAATAAGGTATTTTACTGCATAATAAATTCCCCCAAATTTTTTTGCACTTGTTTGTATGATAGACTATTAACTGTATTTCTCTTAGAAATACTGAAACAGCCTTAACAACAGTGTTGTCAATATAACTAATATTTAGCACTGTATAAATATTAAGGCTGCAATCTTCCTACCACTTTTGGGACTATTTAGGTGTTGAAAATTACTCCTTTACACTAATATGTGTTTGCAAGATTGGGTCCATAATTTCTAAGTACACTATGTTAATATATATATTTATATTATACATGAAGATGTGGACAAAGCCTCTTTAAATGGAAAATGAGACAAACACCTGTATGCGACTGTAGTCACGAGGCACAAACAATAGATGGCATCATATCTGAATGTCCCTGTCATAGCTTCCTACTCAGATTTGAACCTTAGCGTTCATAACCTGAGAAGCTAGCATGAACCCTCTAAGCTTAATTACCAGCTTAGATCTGATATCGCTGCCACCAGCCAATTTCCAGTGTTTGGCTCACTCTGGTCTCCCCAAAACCTTCCCTGGGGAACCCCCCAAGACTCAGATGCCCTGAGTCTACAACAAAGGGAAATAAACCATTCCCCCCACCTCTCTCCCACCCAGAATTTCCTCTCTGGGCTAACCTGAGAGTTACTGATGCAACCTCTTTACATCACAATACCAAGAAGCATGTCTCCTCTCTTCCACAAAGAGACAAACCCAAAGACAAGGAAACAGAAAAGATTCTATCTCTCTTCCCCCTTAGCTTCTTCCCGCCCTGGGACACTAGGAGAGTTAAACACAGAGAGCAGCTTTTCCCCTCCCCCCTGTCTTTCCTTTCTCCCACCAATTTCCTGGTGGGTCAACTAGAAAAAAAATCAACAGGTCTTAAAAAGCAAAACTTTTAATAAAAAAAGAAAGAAAGAATAGAATAACAGTTCTCTGTAATCTAGATGGTAAGATACAGGGTTTTCAACTTATAGAAAATGAATAAACAATAGAAAAGGGATAAACAGCCTTATCCAAAAACAATACAATTTAAAGTACTTATAGCCAAATACACATAAAGACTCCACCAGCCAGATACACAGATGCAAATACAGCAAAACAATTTAAAAGACTATACTTTTGCTAACTTTGTACTTACAACTGGGAAACAGAAGATTAGAAGGACTGGAAATAGATCCTCTCATAGCTGAGAGAGCACAGAACAAACAAAGACCCAAGACCAAGAAACCCCCACAAATTCCCTCCCTTAAGCTTTGAAAAATCCGGTTTCCTGATTGGTCCTCTTGTCAGATGTTTGGTTCCCTTTGTTAACCCTTTACAGGTAAAAAAACATTAACCCTTAGCTATCTGTTTATGACATTCCCCTTCATTCTTTTGCCGAGAGCCCTGAAGGACGTTTACCAGCTCACTGTTGTGGCAACACGCTGGCTATCAAACTTAGATATAAATTTGTAGTTGTTCTTACCTACTCAAGCCATGTGAAAGAAGAAGAAGTGTATTTATGCAAGAAATAAGTGTGGAAAAGTGCTATAATCAGGCTCGTAATGATGACATATTTGGTAAATGTTGACATTACTGTACACATGCAAACTGACAAAAATATTTCCATTCCTAATTGAAATTTACAGTGAAGCAGAGTGAGAAAAATGCTGCTTGAGAATTTATGAGAGTTTGATTTAAGTATATTTACTTTGTATATTTTGGCATGTGATATTGACAATTTGTGTTTTAATGGTTATAAAAGCTCTACCTTGTTGAATCTCAATATCTGCTATCATTAGATAATGATTGTCTGATTCTCCATTGTCTGAAAGAGCTCATAATTTCTCACAACTGTGAAAATTTAAATAGATAAAAATAGAAAAAAATGCACAATTTTGCTCAACAGTGAAAATTTAAATTGATAAAAATAAACATCAATATTATCCATTGAAATAATTAACAAATAAAAATGGAATTCTGTCAAGCCTAATCATAATGAAATGTCATGAGCTGTGGTATAAATGGGATTTCTCTCGTGCCCAATCAGTGCTTTTATTCTTCTTCAGAGTTCAATACAGATTGATTGTGGTATACATATCAGAGCTCATGACTTCTGATAGTTACTTTCAGTGTCTAGTAACAAGTGAAGGAGCAGAGCAAATGTGACAGGAGCTGTGTATGTGCTCATATAAGTGTTAAATTTATTAACTACAGAAAGATAGATTTTAAGTGATTACAAATAATTATGCATAAAAGTCAGGATTGGTTACAAAAGAAATAAAAGATAGAACACAAGATAATGACAAACTTAACAAAGTAACAGAACTCAAAGTGAAGGTTTTCTTCACCATACACTGCAGTAAATTTCACAGGCTGGGTTTCCTTTCAGCCTGAGACCTCTCCCGCTTAATTCATATTCTTCAGTTATTCTTTGATGTCATGAGTAAAGAGATGGGAAAAGGAGTGAAGTCAAGTGTTTTTCTCCCCTCTTTACAATTCAATTTCTTGTGCTAGAAACATCCTTGCTGAGTCATGGTGACACGCAGTCTGTTGTGGACATGAGATTTGAACTGTCCCTGTGAGGGAATGCAAATTTCTTGTTTACACTTCGTCCGCAGTGGAGAATTGTTGCTTAAGCAGGTGATAGCTCTTTAACACCTACTCGGGTGTTGGTCTGTCCTTTGTTTCTGAGAAACTGGTTTGGGCCTGCTTTTCTTAAACTTGGAGCATGTTTCAGCAATGATACATAATAGAATCTTATAACTTGATACACATATTTTACCAGGACAATAATGTTCAGTAGGTTATGACATTTTAAATGATACGTCACAGGGCATATTTTTTACAGAATTTATCATAGTCTTGTAAAAGAGGTGACTGTAATAGTATAGACCACCACAGCATGTTAAATTGCTTTAGAGCTGTCCATCCTCCACAGTAGGGCACTAATGCTATATACATTCTCCCAGAGAGTGGCAGAAGACCTGTCTAATGAAAACTCAGGTGAACTTTTAGGTTTTCACATTAAATGTTTCCCATCTGGATAAATAATCCTTATTTTAAGGTAGTCATGCAAATATGAAGTTCTCATTGCTTGATCCTTTCAATGCACATGGAAGGGTTCTTGGGGCAAGTGAGAATGTTTATGGAAGGTACATGGATCACCATATTGTTCATGTGGGAAAAGGTGAGTACTGTAGGTCAAAGTTGTTTTAGTGCAGGCATAACATGGACTTGATGGACCTAGAGGGATGCCTAAAGGATGTAACATTGGTCCCTTTCATTTTCCCTTTACACCAAAAATAAGAGAGAAGCGTAATGTAAATTCTATCAGAAACACTTTTTCAGCATAAACTTACAGGCCTGCAATTTTGGAGGTGATCTTTAACCTAGGGTTGATTGCAAAATGTCTATCAGGGAAAGTCCTCCAGTGGAATATTAATAGGTATAAGGGCCATTATCTTATCACAAAGCCAGGCACAGACAAGATTAAGGCAGCTATGATTTTGGGCTTAAGTTTGACTGTAGTTATGCTATTATTATGATACGGTAAATAAGTTATGCCTGGCCTTAACACCTAAATATTGACTTTTTGCCTACTGGATCACAGAATCATAGCAGGAATTTTCCATAACTTGGACACTCAACAGCTTTTCTTACTTTATCAAGCAGCTTTCATTTATTTCTTTTTCCTCCTTGCTGTGTCCCATCCACTGTTCCCAAGCATGCTAGGTAACCAAAATATAGCTGAAAACATTCTGAAAGAAAATCATGAAATCACAAATTTACTTCGTGACATTTATTTTCTTTGAACATTCATACAAGTGATTTTTTTTTGACTGCAGGAAGAATTAATAGACTCTTAGACTCTAGGACTGAAAGGGACCTCGAGAGGTCATCGAGTCCAGTCCCCTGCCCTCATGCCCTCATCAAGTCCAGTCCCCAATGTTCACAGAAAGCAAAAGCCTTGTTGATAATCAGGTGCATGAATGTATATTGTAGGTCATTCCAAAAGGGTTCATCCCATCATCTTAAAATCTCTCTAACATACCTCTTCCTTTTTATATGTAATGAAAGAGCAGAAATACCACCATGAGACTTCTAACCAAACTTTCAATATGAACAGTGAATAGCTAAAGACCTGTTGGAAGCAAATACACCTCTACTCCAATATAACATGGTCCTCAGGAGACAAAAAATCTCACCGCATTATACGTGAGACCAAGTTATATGAAACTTGATTTGCCCTCACCGTTCCTCATTCCCTGACCACCCCCTCCAGAGACCCTTGTCCCTAATCACCCTCAGGACCCAACCCCCATCCAACCTCCCTGTCCCCTAACTGCTCCGACCCCTATCCATCCCCTCCCCCCCCCGGTCCCCTGACAGGCACTCATCGGCAGTGGCGGGAAATGGAGCAGCCCGGCCCCAGTCCGCTCCACTCTGCCAGCCCCCAGCCGCGGCATTCCGCTTCCTGCCATCAGTGAGTGTGGGGAGGTTGGGGAAAGTATGCCCCCCTGCACTCACCTGCAGCAGGAAGTGGAGCGACGTGACCCCAGCCAGCTCCCCTTTCCTTGCCCCAGCCCCAGCCATGTTGCTGGGGGGCGGCTGGGGAAAGGTCCTGCACTCACCTGCGGCGGGAAGCGGAGCACCACGGCTGGGAACTGGTGGAGTGGAGCTGGCTGGGGCTGGGCTGCTCCACTTCCCGCCACCGGTGAGTGCAGGGAGGTTGGGGAAAGGATGCCCCCCATACTCACCAGCAGTGGGAAGCAGAGCGCTGTGGCTGGGAGCTGGTGGAGTAGAGCAGGCTGGGGCCAGGCTCATAGACTTGTAGACTCTAGGACTGGAAGGGACCTCGAGAAGTCATCGAGTCCAGTCCCCTGCCCTCATGGCAGGACCAAATACTGTCTAGACCATCCCTGATAGACATTTATCTAACCTACTCTTAAATATCTCCAGAGATGGAAATTCCACAACCTCCCTAGGCAATTTATTCCAATGTTTAACTACCCTGACAGTTAGGAACTTTTTCCTAATGTCCAACCTAAATCTCCCTTGCTGCAGTTTAAGCCCATTGCTTCTTGTTCTATCATTAGAGGCTAAGATGAACAAGTTTTCTCCCTCCTCCTATGACACCGCTGCTCCACTTCCGCTGCTGCTGGTGAGTGTGGGGGGGATCCCTTCCCCCAACCCCCTCCCCCGAGCGACATGGCTGTGCCCAGGGCGAGGGAAGAAGAGCGGGCTGCTCCCGCCCCCTGCTAATCCCCCAGGCCACTCTGGGACTGCGGGGCCCCCAAAAGTGCCCTCCCACAGCTCCTGCCCCCCAGATGCTGGGAGAGGGAGCTCCTGACCACCCCCAAGACCCTCTGCCCCTTATTGAACCCCTCGTCCCCAGCCTGGCCCGGCACCCTTAACACTTCTCAGAGCAGGGTGTCAGAGCTTTACAATGTTATATCAGGTAGCGTTATATTAGGGTAGAGGTGTAATATGAGCCATTATAGATTGAACTGTACTGAATGAAAGCACTGAGCAATTTTCAATAACAATTGAATAAAAAGCATATTTCATGAGCAGCAAGGGAGACTAGATTCTTTGTTAAAACATTTAACACAACTCCAATCCCAAGCATCCATCACACATTTTCAAATGAGAACAATATCTGTCTTAAACAAAACTGAGCTTTTCAAGTGTTCTTTTCAATTAAGCAAGTTTTGTGCATGGAACTGCAAATGCTTCCTAGACTGATCTCACTGAGACATGTTACATTATGTAACCCTTCTCCCAGGTCGAGTTGATAGCATCAAGGGCTGGGTTTAGTACACAGGGGTTCCCTCCCAACAATGTAACACAAAACCATCTCGAGCCCCCACCCAGTGACCTGGAAAAATCTTACACACACTCCTGGCCACCTCAAAGAGGCAATACTTCCCCTCTCGCAAGCACAGAGTTTCGGTGTAGGTAAATGACATCAGCATTAAATTGGGAAAACACCACAACTAGAGTTCGTAGACCAAACCACGAACAAAGACCCACCCCAGCAAATTGGGCCGTGTCCTTTCCCTTTGGTTCTTAAGTCCAGCAACCCCCAAATCACCCAAAGTCCCAAAAGTCCAACAACCCAAAAGTCTCTGTCCCTGGTCAGTGCAGCCTCAAAGTTCAAAAGTTTATCTGCAGAGTTTTACCATTCCCCCCACCCCCAGCCTGGGTGGAAATGGTGGGGAAGAAGGGGCGCACGGGGTCCGAGGCCGACTGCCCCACCTCTCCGTGGGGCTCTGCTGTAGCCTTCACCATGAACTGCTCCACCCTACCAGCCGCTCCGCTCCTCCAGCCATCCTGTGAGCCACTCCAACTGTCCCCCACTCTGCTTTGCTCTGCCAGCCACATCGTTCCACTAGCTATCCCGTGAGCTGCTCCACCCGTCCCCACAAATTGCTCAGCTCCACTCCGCTCGCTGTTCCATGGGCCACTCCAACTGTCCCACAAACTGGTCCTCTCTGCCAGCCACTTCGCTCCACCAGCCATCCCATGAGCTGCTCCAGCTGTTCCCTCAAACTGCTCCACTCTGCTCCGCTCTGCTCGCTGTTCTGTGGGCCGCTCCAACCATCCCACAAACTGCTTTGCTCGGCCAGCTGCTCCACTCCACCAGCTGTCCCGCAAACTGCTCCACTCTGCGTCGCTAGCCACTTAGCAATATAGCTTCGGGCTTCCCTACTAGCTAACACAGCACTGAGTGATCTCAACTCTTAGTAACTTTAACTCTTTAGTAATTTCAGGTTGTAGTAGGGGAGCCCCAGAGCTGGTGCACTATTATCCCAAAGTGAATTCAGCTCAGGAGCCTGTAAGTAGACTCCTAATGGAATCAAAATGAGCTCTGACATTCAACAGTGGAAAGAGGAGGAAGTTCAATAGCGTTTTCTGTCTCACAGAAGGCATCCATGCCACCAGCTACAAATACCTGCCCCCAGCCTCTCTCAATTCACTGGGTTTTGGAACTCATGTCGCTTGTCTAGCGAGTGCTACTTAGTTAATGGTGAGACCCTCTGTCATAAAACAGTTTCATTGTCCTTGATTCACATAATCAGGGTGTCATAGTATACTTTCCTCAATCTGAACCTTAGAGTCCAAAAATGAGGTACTAGCATGAAATCCTCTAAGCTTATTACAGGCTTAGATTCTGATACGTGTCACCATCAGGACTTGAGTACCCGATAAACTCCAGTCTCCCAAAACCTTCCTGGGGACCCCAGACCCAGTCCCCTGGATCTTATACAAGGAAAGTAACTCTTTCCTCACTAGTGCCTCTCCTAGGCTTTCCCTCCCTGGGTTACCTAGAAGATCACTGGGGTTCAACTCCTTGATCTTAAAACAGAGGTTTTTCACCTCACCCAGAGGCAACACAGATTCAAGCTCCGTGAATTAACAAGGGATTCCCCTTTTCCCCCTCCTTCTTTCTCCCTATCTCCCACCGCTTCCCTGGTAAGTACAGACTCAGTTCTTTGAGCCTTAACCAAGGAGAAAATCAAACATGTTTAAAAAGCAAAACTTTTAATAAAAAAGAAAGAAAAAAAGTAAAATTTATCTCTGTAATCTAGATGGTAAATATTACAGGGTCTTTCAGCTTATAGACAATAAAGAAAAAGTTTCTCCAGCAGAAATACAATTTAAAATACTTTCAGCCAAATACACATAAAAACTCTACAGCCAGAGTACACAGTTGCAAATTACAGAAACAATCAAAAGACTATAAACGCCTTTCTACTCAATACTTACTATTCTGAATATATAAGAGACTGTAGCAGGGAGATTGGCGAAGAACCTGGTTGCACTCTATCTTCCAGGATCAGAGAGAACAAAGCAAACCCAAAACCCACAAACAAAGGCTCCCTCACCGAGATTTGAAAGTATCTTGTTCCTGATTGGTCCTCTGGTCAGGTGTTGCAGGTCACTGTTTGTTAACCCTTTACAGGTAAAGAGACATTAACCCTTAGCTATCTGTTTATGACACAGGGGAACACACCTTTTATTCCTTCTGCCAATAACAAAATAACTGTGGATCCCACACAGCCAAAAGTGACCTTTTAGGATGACATGGGCTCATGCTAGGTGGAGTGGGTGGCCCAAGCAAAGAAGATCAACCTAAGTTCTTTCCACGCTCGCCACAATTCACCACCAAATGTCAGGGTAGAGTTAATCCTGACTCTGCTTAGAATTGTCAGTTAGAATTTCTGTATGAAATTTTCCCAAACTAGTTCTGCCCAATTAGTTGCATATACTTTCAGATCAAGCTGATTTTAACCTGATGATATATGATTGTTGATTCAAATATGAAAAAAGTTAACCATAGAAGAAGGAAGCAGTTAATAAACGCCCGACTCCATTTGTAGAAATAGATGGATTATGCCTACATCTATCATACATGATTGTTGTTCCCTGGGACTCGTGTTTATGGCCCTGGTTTTCGTTAAAATAATTTCCTGGGATCAGAATATATAGCAACAGGAATAATGCCAATCGAGATTTTAATTAAAGATGACAGTATTTAAATAACAATATCAAAATTTTGCTTTATGAGAAAGGGCTTGGTTTATTTCTCAGGAGAGGTGTGGATTTAGTAGCACTCAGCAGTTATACTGATTTTAGCAGGTGTGATAACAGCATGCCAGATGGCAGCATAAGAGGTTAGGCAGAGGGCCTTATCCCTGCCAAGGGAGGAAGGTTTGCTTTTAGATTAACGTAGACAGCTGTGGCCAATTAGAGCACCTGACTTCAGTTAGGAGACCACTGACTCCAATTAAAGCACCTGACTTTCAGTTAGAGCACCTGGACTCCAGTCATGGGAATTATAACCCCTTGCTTCAGTCAGACATGGGGTTGTAGTTGAGGAGAAAGGCGTGGATGGAGCAGGAGTGCAGAGTGCAGATTGCAGAAGAGAGAGTTGTCCAGAGGAAATAAAAGTTTGGAGAGTGTTGCGGTGGTTGGAGCGCACAGAACCCTAGGTAAGGGGCACACAAGCTTGTATAGAAGAGAGGCGAAAGCCCTCACCAGCTGACGGTATAGAGGGAAGTACGCCAGGGAAGAACCGCTTGTCAAGTTGGTTCATCAAACCATGGCCCCTGGGTTGGGACTGAGTAGGGCGGGCCCAGGTCCCTCCCTCTCCACTCCCCTCCTCCAAGGACACTAGGGGAGTGATTAAGAACTGGTTCAGAGGCAAGCAATAGCGCCCTGAACCTACCCCAGAGAAGAGAAAGCGCGGGACCCAGCAGAACAGTACCGGCAATTTGCCACACAGGACATAGGAAACAGCAACGATTTTATAAACATGATTGATAGTTTATCTGTACCAGAGAGACACATTAGGGTTAGTTACAAAGCAGAGGATTCAGGTTCAGTTACTCATGTGATGAGTCACAAATGTCTATTTTGATATAGGAGTCCAGTTGCAGGTTGGTAAAATGTATGTGTCCACTAGAGCTACACAAGAGTTCAAGTAATTTAAAGACAGAAGAAAATGAGGTTACATGAACAACAAATAATTTAACAAACTATGGGGAAGAAATCTGAAACAAAACTAATCATCTGAAACTTTGTGTTTAGTAGCAGGGGAGAAAGAGAAAGAGGGCTCTTTCTGTCATGCAGGGCTCATCTATGTTTGGATATTTACTGAAACAGCTAACCCATAATATGTATTCTGGAAGTAATAGCTTAATCCTGTACATTTTGGAAGTGGATTAAAATAAATCAGAAAAAGGCATTCTCATTCCAGACTGAGTGTCTGTCATGGGGGTTTGTTGCGAAATATTTGGGGAACAGCTATTTTGATAAATTTCCAAGAGTAGACAAGCCCTTATTGCTTCAAGTATTTTTGAGTTTGGATGTCAATGCTGATTTTAAAGATGGCCTTCATTAGATATTATTGTTTGCTTGGGTTGGATGGCTCAGACAACTGAAAATATAAGAGACTGGATAATTACAATGATCCTCAAAACATTATTTTTCTCTCCTCATTTAAGATACATAGTGCTTAGCTTGATTGACAATGCCATTTGTTGGCAGTAGGAGATTGTAGAAATAGAGTATGTTCACTGCAAAGAAAAGGTAAAAAGAAAATGGTCAATCTCTTTTGCACTTATTATTTCTGTTGGCTCATTTGACCAAGCCTAGTCACACAGCTGCATAATGGTCTGCAGCAGACTTGCCAATGTAACTGAGCTGCCTTCCACTGCAGAAACATCTTGTCTACTCCTCATGCATAGCTGGACTGCCAAAACATGGAACTGCAGCAGGAGGTCGCCTGCTATGCTGCTAATTACAGTTAAAAGGAAAGCTGGTGAATGTACGATTGTCTGTCTAACAAGAAACTTTACTTGTCCATCAGAAAATTAAGGGCCTAATCCTGGAAGCCCTTAGCCATGGGATTAGTCCTAACTCCAGGACTACAGTGCTCATATGAATAAGGTATTGCAGGATAGGCCCTAAATTGTGATCTGCTCATGTTATTTATCACCACTGGAATAATAAATTAGATATGCGTATGTATATCATGCAGGAATAAAATCAGTTGCTCATATTAATTTAAATATGGTTTACCTGAAAAGCATGGTGTGTCTGAAATACGGTATACATACATAGGACAAAAACCTTAAAGGGTTCAAGCCTCAAAATGCAGTGCCCTTTACATCAATTTTCCTTTTTAGTAGTGCCACAAATACAGAAAAATTAAGTCCTGTCATAAGAGGCAGGAAGCTCTGCCAGGCTACTTTATGAAAGGAGAGCGGAAGTAGATCCTAATGAGTTGGGGGGGAGGGCTGTTTGCGGCTAGATGCTTGCGAGGGGAAACTTCCTGACAACTGAAAAAGTCTCTTCCATTCCTCTTTGACTATTTTCATCCTGCCTGGTGCAGAGCAGATTTATATGTGAGAAGGAGTTAACTGTACTCCTTAAAATCTTGAACAGTTGAAGCAGAATTTGGCCCATAGCTAATGTTGCTGGAAAGTAATTTAGTTTAATCAACTCTTCAACCCCATCCCTTATGTTACCCCATTCCTATTGCCTTTTGAAAGATCAAAGAAGGCAACTTTGATAGGAACGGGCAAAATGCTGTGTAGTCTGAGATTTTAAGAGCCAATTATGCTATTTTATGGGTTTGAAAAAGTTTATAAAATGTGCTGATTGCAGTGCAATTGAACTAATGTAACTAAGAGGAGAATTTGGCCCAGCTGTAATTTGTTGGGAATCAAAAAGTATTCTTATGTCACCTATGATATTTTTACTGGTAGTGGATTGGGTAACGGGAAAGACCACAGAACAATTTGTTCTTCCATACCCATAGAGAAATACAAGCCAAAACAAATCATCTCCAGGCCTATGCACAATTAGTAGGGTTGAAAATCAATAACGAGAAAACTTAAACCATGAGAATAAACACACAACAGGAAACATCAATAACACTTTCTGGGACTGACATGAAAGAGGTCTGATATATCACATATCTTGGCAGCACTGTAAGTACAACAGGTGGAACTAATGAAGACTTTAAAGCCAGAATAGTAAAAACCAGACATGCCTTTGTAACTCTAAAGCTGATCTGAAGAAACAGAAATTTTCCCCTCCAAACTAAACTTCGAATATTTAACACCATTGTAAGTCAGTCTGAAAACTGGAAAATAGAGACTTATTAGGACTTTGCTATCTAATCTCCAGCTTTTCATAAACAGCTGCAGCCAACAGCTGAAGACTGAGACAAATCCTTAATATCAGATGGCCAAAAAAACAACAACCCACAAACAAAAAACTCTGGAAAAGGATGAAACAGAAACTGATGGGACAGGAAATTATGGAACAAAAATGGAGATGGCTAGGACATACATGGAGGAAAGACCTGAATAACATAACAAACCAGGCACTGGACCGGAACCTCCAGGGCAAGAGGCGACAAGCTAGACCACAGATAACATGGAAATGCATGATGGAAACTGAACTGAAAGCTAACAAAATTACATGCATGAAGATAAGACAAGAGACAAGTAAAAATGAAAGGCAGTAGTGAAGGCTCTATGCTCTGCATGGAATTAGAAAAAGAAGGTAGGTATTTGTGCTTTTTAGTGCTGAAGGCTCTCGGTTCTATGCCTATGACAGCCTCAGTGTCTCTGCATGTAGCCATGAATTTGTTATACAAACTTTTAACTGATTTATAACTTTACTTTTTAATTTTCATTTTTCAAACTCCTAGAGTAACTATCCATTGAGTAGCCATATGGAGTTGTATCAATGCAAATATATTTCAAAAACTGTAAGCAAGTATGAGGGTCAATTTATGAACTTGCAAAGCTGCCAGTTAGATTTTAAAGCTGAAATCAAACAAATTAGATTTGTCAATGGGATAAATTATAGACACTAATAGCATTTAATTAAGATAATCTCTTTTCATTGAAACTAGGGAGCATTAGCTCATTAATTTTAATACTAGGTTCTTCTCGGTTCTACTTTTACCTTGGACAGTACTTTTCAAATCAGGACACTTAGTTATTCTTAACCAATCAACAACTTTATTAATTCATCAAGAACCACTTAGGTGTATAATCAATACTTGTATAGATTGAGTTTAGATATCAGCGGTTCTAGAACAGTACTGAATACAACATACTGTCTTGCAAGCAGTTGACAGAAACAGCATTGAGGTCAAGCAGTCATGAAGATTTCTTGTTACCATTTACTTATAAATCAGTTATCAATACTTTAGTATCTCTAATACATTTATCACCCTGTTAGCATTCATCGAACAAGTGATAATGTACTTTGTCTGAAGGCACTTACAAATGTAACCTCTACTATTTCTAGAGTTTGGCCTGATAACATAATATTTTAAAACATCAGAAGCAACTGCTTTAAGTTACTATTTGTTTTTCTTAGGTCAATTTACTTGGACTTACAAAGAAGAAACATGCAGATAGTGTTACTTAGTTAAAATTCCAAAATATGGTTACTTGAGGTCCCAGCAGAAGAGTGTAGACTCAATAAGGTACCTTTCAGTTACTCGTATTAAAGAGGAAAGGAACACAAGAAGTCTCCGTAATGGAGTCTCACCACTTCTTAATCCTGGTAACTTTGGCCGAGAAACAAGTGCTGTCTATGATGCTGGTCCAAGTGTCCTGTTCTGCTTCTGGATTAAACAGCTTATTTTTTGTGGGTTCTGTCAACTCTGACTGGTCACAGTTGGTAACTTCAGTTTTGCACTGTTTTCAGGGTTTGTTTGAGGGGGAACCCCCTTTTTTCTATTGCCAATTAGGCTCTCAGATTTTTGCTCTCAGTTTCTCTGCTGCTTCTGTTGACATCCAGTAAATGGCATCTGTGTATAACAAATTTCTACAATCCTTTTCTTTATTTTATTCATTGTATTTCTCTATTAACATTTACTATCTATTAGAACTTTTTGAAGCAATTACTTTTAATATTTCAAAGTTGTACACTGGTTACATGCTTATATCTATCTATTCTTTTTCCTTCTTGTGGCACATTTTTTAAGCCTAATTGAAGAGATCAATGAATTTCTGAAGTCCACAAGTCAGAACTTCGAGCAACTAGAAGACTCCAGCTGGTTAATGGACTTGGCTTTTCTTGCCCACATCACTGACAATTTGAACATTTTAAATCTTGAGCTCCAGGGAAAAGACAAACACATGGCTGTAAAATCATTCAAAGCTGGATGTCACATATGAAGACAAAGTCTCTCGTACATTTCCCAAGTATGAAGAAAATGGTATGTGACAGTGATTTTAACCCATCACCATTTGTTATCCACATTCAAACACTTCTGGAACAATTTGAAAAGAGATTTCAACAGTTCACCATCACTGAGCCTGTAGTTGCCTTTCTTATGAATCCTTTTACTTGCCAAATAGAGGTAACAGAAATGGCTACATCAGTTGCGAGTCTCATTCAAGTAAGAACAGAAGAAGTGGAACTGGAGATTTTGAACCTTCAAAATGATATTGTTCTAAAATCCTGAGCAATAGGTGAAAACTTTTTGAATCTGGTTGACCAAAAAAAGTTTCCTGCTTTGAAAAATGTAGCATACAAAATAAAATTTCATTTCAGTTCCACTTATCTATGCAAAGTTCTGTTTTCAATAATGAACATCATAAAATCAAAATACAGATCTTGGCTTACAGATGCCCATTTTGACGATAGCTTAAGGGTGGATATATCATCCTACTCTCCGAACTACAAAAAATTGGCTGAAAAAATGCAGTGCCAAAAATCACAATGACTTTATTAGAAAAACCACTTGAATTAATGATACCTATTTTCCATTAAATGCTGATGAGCACACATGATTAACTTGTGTTTAACTTTTTTTTCATATTTGTTTGTTTGTTTATTGAAATCTAGATATAAGTAACAATATAAAGAATATTTTTAATTAACCATAACTAGCTATCTATGTTAAAGTAAGAATAATTAATATATTTGGACCAGCAGTTCAACAATGTTTTACTTTTTTAAAATAAATAAGATGAAAACTGTTTATGATATTTATTTTGTAAAAAAGCCTTAATTTTTCTTACAGGAAGATAAAAAAGAGCAAATTCACATGGTAAGGTGAAAGAGTAATTGCCAAATAATTTAATTAATACCTTTTCCCTGTAAAATTACCTTTTTATTTTATAGATTCATATATTATATAATATTAAATATGATGTTTTTTGTATTATTTAATGTACAAATGCAAAATAAGCCTTGAAAAATTGTTGGCGCCCGCCACATTCTTCTGAAAATATGAATGTGCTATTGGCCACAAAAAGGTTGGGGACTACTGCTGTAGAGTTTACAACAGAAAAAGAGACATTATTTTGAAACAAGTTGAGGCACACTAATGTACAGCTTCTAATCTGAGCTAAAAGCTATTTGGTTTGAATTTCTTGTGGTATCAGGAGTTTGACATCCAGAACCTTCAGTTTTCTGGATCTCACTGCAAAGTATTGTAATGGGGTGTACCAGGCCCAGATGCCCTACCACACCCCACCCAGGAAAGGGCAGTAAAGGTGAATCTTCCAAGATGCCTAGAGAGCCTGCAGGGAAGAGGCCAGTCAGAGACCAGCAGGCTCATATAAAAAGAAGCTGCTGGACAGAACAGTTAGAATAATAAATTAGGCTTGGAAGAGACCTCTGGAGATTCCACCACCACCCTAGGTAACCCATTCCAGTGCTTCACTACCCTCTTAGTGAAATAGTCTTTCCTAATATCTAACCTAGACCTCCCCCACTGCAACTTGAGACCATTGCTCCTTGTTATGCCATCTGAGAACAGCCTAGCTCCAACCTCTTTAGAACTCTCCTTCAGATAGTTGAAGGTTGCTATCAAATCCTCCCTCACTCTTCTTTTCTGCAGACTAAATAAGCCCAGTTCCCCCAGCCTCTCTTCATAAGTCATGTGCCCCAGCCCCCTAATCATTCTGCTAGACTCTCTCCAATTTGTCCACGTCTCGTCTGTACTGGGGAGCCCAAAACTGGATGCAGTACTCCAGATGTGACCTCACCAGTGGCAAAGAGAGGGGAATAATTACTTCCCTCAATCTGCTGATAATGCTCATACTAATGCAGCCCAATATGCTGTTAGTGTTCTTGGCAACAAGGGCACATGGTTGACTCATATCCAGCTTCTCGTCCACTGTAATCCCCAGGTTCTTTTCTGCAAAACTTCTGCTTAGCCAGTCGGTCCTCAGCCTGTAGCAATGCATGGGATTCTTCCGTCCTAAGTGCAGGACTCTGCACTTGTCCTTGCTGAACTCTTCAGATTTCTTTTAGCTCAATCCTCCAATTTGTCTAGGTCACTTTGGATCCTATCCCTACCCTCCAGCGTATCTACCTCTTCCCCCAGCTTAGTGCCATCCGCAAACTTGCTGAGGATGAAATCCATTCCATCATTCAGATCATTAATAAAGATGTTGAACAAAACCGGCCCCAGCACTGACCCCTGGGGCACTCCACTTGACACTGGCTTCCAACCAGACATCGAGCCATTGATCGCTACCAGTTGAGCCTGACGATCTAGCCAGTTTTCTGTCCACCTTATAGTCCATTCATCCAATCCATACTTTTTTAACTTGCTGGCAAGAATACTGCTATTGAAATGGAGGAAGGATAGCTCAGTGTTTTGAGCATTGGCCTGCTAAACCCAGGGTTGTGAGCTCAGTCCTTAAGGGTGCTATTTGGGGATTGGTCCTGCTTTGAGCAGGGGGTTGGACTAGATGACCTCCTGAGGTCTCTTCCAACCCTGATAATCTAGCTGTCTTTAGCCATCTGTCCATATTTCACTGTATAGTTTATATATAATTATAGTGTGACCTATACAATTGGAAAAAAAACCCCTAAGTTCTGAGCTCAGTTAGACTGGACAATTGCTAGGCAACTGAACCCATGTTGTACAGTGATTAGAGGTGAGGGCTCTGTACATCAGAATCTCTGTGTACATCTGTTCTCGTTAGTACATGATGAAGTAAATTAGCTACTGTATTTTATATAACAAGTTCCCACAGAGTTTTAAAGCTTAGTCTGAATAGCCTATTATGAAAATGCAGTAAAGCAGAGGCTCAGCAAGGAAACTGTGAATATGATGGCAAGGAGGGTGTGCATGAAATTAGAAGAAAAATATGCAAAGAATACAGAAATAAATAAGTAAAATCCATCATTACACAATTTCTCCTGTGTGCCTCCCAGAAATATCTGTATCACAGTTTGGGAACCCCTGCCCTATTGGATTAGACCTGAGCCCAGGGAGGACTGCTGGTATAATGCATTCACCTCCTGGATGTGCTGCTCTGTCGCCTCTAGGAGCACCAAGACCACTTAGGCCTGGTCTGCACTACAGGTCAGGTCAAACGTAGCCACGTTAGGTCGATTTAAAGATGAATGCATCCACACAATCAATCCCTTTCCTTCGACCTAAAGGGCTCTTAAAATTGACTTTGGTACTCCTTCCTGGCAAGGAAAGTAGCTCTAAAATCAACTTTGCAAGGTCGAATTTAGGGTAGTGTGGACACAAATCGATGGTATTGGCATCTGGGAGCTCTGATGCACTAGCCAGGTACACAGGAAAAGCCCCAGGAACTTTTGAATTTCATTTCCTGTTTGGTCAGCATGGTGAACTCTGCAGCATAGGTGACCATGCAGTCCTCCCAGAATCATAGAGCACAGAATGTTTCTACACTCTCCCTTCATCTCCGTCCCAGAAGTTATCGCAAATTAGAAAGCAAAAAAACCACAGTCATGATGACATGTTTTCCAAGCGCTTGCATTCCTCCTGTACTAATAGGGCACAGCTTAATGCATGGAGGCATTCAGTGGCAGAGGCCAGGAAAGAATTAAGTGAGAGTGAAGAGCGAAGGCAGGATGCAATGCTGAGGCTAATGGGGGAGCAAACAGACATGATGAAGTGTCTGTTAAGGGAGCAAACGGACATGATGATGCATGTGTTGGAGCTGCAGAAAAGACAGCAAAAGCACAGACCCCTGATGTATCCACTGTATAACTTTCTACCCTCCTCCCCATGTTCCATAGTCTCCTCACTCAGATGCCCAAGAATGCGGAGGTGGGGGAGGTTCCAGGCACCCAGTCACTCCATTGCAGAGGATGGCCCAAACAACAGAAGGCTGTCATTAAAACAGTTTGATTTGTAGTGTGGCTACAATAAACAATGTGGCCTTGTCCTTTCTTCCTCCCCCACCCTACCCGGGCTACCTTGTCTGTTATCTCATTTTTTTTAATTAATAAAGAAAGAATGCATGGTTTCAAAACAATAGTTACTTTATTTCGAAGGGGGAGGGTGGCTGGCTTACAGGGAATTAAAATCAACAAAGGAGGTGGGTTTGCATCAAGGAGAAACTCACACAACTATCACACCAAAGCCTGGCCAGTCATGAAACTGGTTTTCAAAGTCTCTCCGATGCACAGCATGCTTTGCTGTGCTCTTCTAATTGCCCCGGTGTCTGGTGCGAAATGATTGTCTGCTGTTGCTTTCACAGAGGGAGGGAGGCAGGGAGGGGAGAGTGACGACATCTATCCAAAACCACCTGTGACAATGTTTTTGCCCCATCAGGCATTGGGAGCTTAACCCAGAATTCCAATAGGTGGCAGAGACTGTGGGAACCATGGGATAGCTACCCATAGTGTACTGCTCCGTAAGTCGATGCTAGCCACGGTGGTGAGGAAGCACTCGGTCAATTTAATGCGCTTAGTGTGGACATACGCAATCGACTGTATAAAATTGATTTCTAAAAATCTACTTCTATAAAATTGACAGACATTGAGGTGGGAAGCTCTTGCCACAAGCAAATCAAGAGGGTCCTGTGTAAGTGAGCAACAATAGCTTGAAGCGTTTGCCTAAGCACCCCATTTCTCATTCTTGGAGACTGTCTCCAGGCTCTGTCACCTGGGACTCCTGAGACAAGTGTCTCCTCCAATGGGAAGTGTATGTCTGCAGTTGTGAAAAGATATAAGTGATTAGCTATGATCTTGGTTGTCATGGAGATGGGGAACAGGCTGATAGCTTCCTGATTTAAGGGCTCAAGGGAGCTATGGTTTTTAACAATATATAGTCAAGGCATATTTGACATCTGTACATCTGACAAATGCAAATATTTTTTCCATTTTCAAAACTAAAAAATGGCTGATTTTAACTCACTCTGTCAAAGAATTCATCTTCCCTTTGTCTCAAAGGAAAGAATGTTACATCTCAAAAGGAAACTCCTGTGAGAAAGTGATCTGTGAACAGAAATGGGGTGCACGATTACAATGGAAATTGAGTTGTAAGATTAAATAAAGCATTTGTTTCCAAGAGCACTATGGGATGATAATAATAAGCCAGAATACATAGGGGCTTGGCTATTAGTTTAGAATAAGGTAACTTTAATCATTTATTCAGATACTTTTTCCTGATTCCAAATGCTACTCAGTCTTTCTGCCAAACCTTTCTCACAAAGAAGCAGACAGTGCATGCATGAGATTCAGCAAAGAGTGCATCACATGGGTATGGGGTAATGTTACTACTTTCTGTGCTGATTGTTTCAATTATGGTAAATGCCTGTAAATGATTCCCCATGTTTGGTTACTCTCTTCATCCAATCATCCCTTTACCCAAGCCAACAACATGATACTGAAAGTGTCAAATGCACAGATTGAAAGCAGGCTTAAAATAAAGTAATACCCATAAAGAACTAAAATACAAGATATGGTGGCTCATTAGGACCTCTTTTCAGCAAACTGATGCCCACAATTTGGGCTTTGTTTTTCTGTCCTTGATAACTAAGCCCTAAAAAAGGCTAAGTGTAAATCAGGAGTCAAAGGATTCCACACACAAAACTCTGACACTAGCTTTGATGGAAGGAGTGAAGAGTGAAATCATGTTACTCCCATAGTCTAAGGTGCAGAGGCTTACATGCAGTAGCAAGTAGTCCTGCAAACAGAGGCAGAATGACAGAGCTTTGAGTATTAACTAGGGCTGTCAAGCGATTAAAAAAATTAATCATGATTAATCGCACTGTTAAACAATAATAGAATATCAGTTATTTAAATTTTTTTGATGTCAGTTTTGATTTCAGTTATAACACAGAATACAAAGTATACAGGGCTCACCTTATATTTATTTTTTATTACAAACATTTGCACTGTAAAAAAACAAAATAAATAGCGTTTTTCAATTCCCCTAATACAAGTACTGTAGTGCAATCTCTTTATCATCAAAGTTGAACTTACAAATGTAGAATTATGCACAGAAAATAACTGCATTCAAAAATAAAACAATGTAAAACTTTATAGAGTTTACAAGTCCACTCAGTCCTATTTCTTGTTCAGCCAATTGCTCAGACAAACAAGTTTGTTTACTTTTGCAGGAGATAATGCTTCCTGTTTCTTGTTCACAATGCCACTTGAAAGTGAGAACAGGCATTCACATGACACTATTGTAGCTGACATTGCAAGATATTTACGCGCTTTCAGGTCCCAGCCTTCCTTTCCAATTGTACCGGTGGGCTACCCTCCAACTTGCCTTCCTTAAACAAATGCTATCCTTGTCCCCCCAAAAAAGACAATAAGCTTGCTGGGGGAGGGGGCCAATACAACAGCTAATATCTAAAACATTCAGCAAAAAGCCCAGCTAATGTATGCAATAATTGCCACCCTAATAATTTTATTTGTGCTATCTATATAAAAAAAAAACCATAACCCTAACCACCATATCAAAAAACAAAATAAAACCAAAAAACCCACCAAAATAATGACCCCTCACAACAAAATGTTGATTCAGGGTCAAAACAAGGACTGTCATAGCCCCTATGACCCTCCCTCAGGGGGGTCCCATGGGGAAGCAAATCAGCCTTGTATGTTGCTAACACTGATGTAGGCATTGCAAAGTATGTTGGGAAGGGCCAAAGGTGTGAGTATAAAGTAAAAAATTCTTTTGCAGGTTGCAAAAGTTTAAAAAAAAAGGCAAAAAACTGGTTAATTCAACACTTCAGCTAGCTCAGTCCAAAAATAAGACGTTGACTCCAGCCCCAGGCCACAGCACACATCTGACTCTTGTCTTCTGGTTAAGAAAGACAAGGGCCTATTCCACCCTGACCAGCCGTGTAAAAGGACAATTCAGCTGAACAGGACTGCAGGGGCTGCAAAAACAAGCAAAACAGTAAAGGCCAGCAAAAAAAAACCTAACAACACCCGTTTTCATGTCCCTGAGGCTGGTGCGTTTTTAAAAAGCCACAAAAGACTGGTTTAAACTAATACAAAAAGCACGAAAAGCAAAAGTCCCTAAACAAAATGCCCCCAAAGGACCCCAGGTCTTAAAACTCTCCAAAGAGCTAAAGCAAGTTGGAAATCAACAGCGGACCCTGAACAACCCGTGCATGGGACAAAAACTCCCCTCCCCCCTCTTCTTCTTACATTATGACCCAGGGTAGTGCAGGTCTGAGTATGAAAGTGGGTTAGGGCTTGGGGCACTAACACTTTCTTCCTTCCTCTGAGTGACGTGGGGAACCCCCAGCACTCTCCACTGTTATTTTATTATTTTATTATTAAAGCTTTAAAACTTAGACACTTGGTGTATTCTATCATCTCTTTCCCTAACAATCCTGTGGCCTCAGCCTAATCACCTAACACCTCAGGCAAATTGGTAACTAAAATCTGTCACAGCAGCATCTGGATCCACTAAATCTCATCCTTGGAGAATATTCAGGAACTGAGCCAAGACACACACTTTCCCATCCTTTACATTCTTCCAGCATATCCATCTAACCTATGTGCTGCTTTTACTGTACCCGCGGAAGCAATAATATCTGTTTCTGATTAACAGCAGTTTTACATGTTTTGACTATTGTGGAACACAGGAAAATCAATTATATCTTGAGAATTACACATTTTTGAGACAAGTGGTCAGGACCAAAAGTGTCTGCACAAAGTGTTTGCACTCTGGGACTTTAACTGTAGATTTTAACACACTGTAACTGGATTTTATTTTCCATACATCAGAATTTTGTTCTGATCTGGAGTTACTGAAGCCGACCACCCACCTAATTCCTGGTACTGTCTCTTGGTTTGGAAAGGAGCAAGTCCTCTGGTTATAGCTTGTTTGAGGACACCAAATGTAGCTCTTAAAGAGATTGAACAATTTCTTGCTAATTTCACCCTTCGGTTTAGTAGGCATCTTTCAGTCTTGAGAGACCATGGCTATGTGCCCCTGAGAGATAAAGGATTTACTCAGTTGGCTTTATGGCAAATGCGAATGTGGCTGAAGAGACCCATGTGAGAGAGACAATCTCCGCTGCATCTGTATTTAAAGGTGATGTTTTGCCCCTTTTTGGCTCTGCCTTCTGCAAGCTATTTTCTCCTCTGCTAAGCTGAACTGTTTCCTCTCATAACTCTGGAGACCTTTGTTAAGATCTTGTTTCCAAAGGCTGCGGTCCTAAGTGTGATCTTCCTATTTGTCCACATTCATGGCCATTTCTTTGAGGTCTCGCTTGCACACATCCTTGAAATGCAATTTTGCATGCCCTTTCAGTCTTTTTCCAGAGGCCAGTTCCCCATAGAGGATGTCCTCCGGGATGCACCCATCATTCATTCGGCACACATGCCCACAGCCAGCAGAGGCATCTCAGGCTGAGAAGTGTTTGCATGCTGGATATGCTGGCCCACTTGAACACCTCAATGTTGGTGACTCTGTCCATCCAGGAGATTGCACAGATTTGATGAAGGCAACGCATGTGAAAGCCTGTTGAGCCTCTTTTTCTGATGAGAGTATAAGGTCCATGTCTTGCTCCCATACAAAAGTGTACTGATAACACGTGGATGATACACACAGATCTTTGTGCATACTGTCAGTTTGTTGTTTTGCCATACCCTCTTGTTCAGTCTAAACCAGACGTGGGCAAACTATGGCCCACAGGCCACATCCGGCTCACGGAACCATCCTGCCTGGCCCCTGAGCTCCTGGCCGGGGAGCCTAGTCCCCAGCCCCTCCCTTGATGTTCCCCCTCCCCTGCAGCCACACTTCTGCGCGGGCAGTGCTTTGACCCACTACTCCCGCTGGGCAATGTGGGGAGTACAGCTGGCTCTAGCCGGGTGTCACAGCTGTGAGCTCCTACTGCTGGTAAGGGAGCACGGGGCAGTCAGGGAGGAGGGTGAAGTTGGATGAGGCGGAGGTTCTGGGGGGCGGTCAGGGGATGGGGAACAGGGAGGGTTGGGAGTAAGAGTCCGGGGAGGCCTGTTGGAGGGCGTGTCGGGGGCGGGGATGTGGATAGGGATCAGGAGGGCAGTCAGAGAACAGGGAGCAGGGGGGGTTGGATAATGGAGTGGGATCCAGGGGCGGCAGTTATGGGTGGGGGGTCCTGGGAGGAGGTGGTCGGGGATGAGGAGCAGAAGGCAGTTGGATAAGGGGTGGGAGTCCCAGGGGGGCTGTCAAGGGGTGGGGGTGTGGATAGGGGGCTGGGCAGTCAGGGGACAGGGAGCAGTGGGGTTGGATGGGTTGGGAGTTCTGAGGGGGGCAGTCAGGGGGTGGGAAGTGGGAGGGGGTAGATAGGGGCAGGGGTCAGGCTGTTTGGGGAGGCATAGCCTTCGCTACCTGGCCCTCCATACAGTTGCACAACCCTGATGTGGCCCTCGGGCCAAAAAGTTCGCCCACCCCGGTCTAGATTTTGTGGTGGCTTTTCCAGTGCAGAAGAAGCAAGTCCTCTGGTTAGAGTTGGCTTGAGAACAGCAAATATAGCTCTTAAAGACACTGAATAATGTCTTGCTAATTTCACCCTAGTCACTTTATTTTACTGTCAGGGTTTAAAAAACTGGAAGAGCTAATTAACATTTTACTGTCTAGATTCCAATCCCCACCCCATACACAAATGTGCTCTGTTTCTAACCATGAAATACTATGGCATTTCCTTTTCTACAGGAGATGAATTTTAGTGAAAACATGTATTTTATTAGAATCTAAGATTTTCAGTTCCTGTTCTGTACAGAATGAATCTCCTTGCCATTGACTGGGGCAGAGGGTGTCTTATAGGTAGTTTGGTAACTGGTGCCCTGTGAATACCTCAGAAACGTGCTAACCTATGAATCTGCAACTCTGTTAGTATCAGTGGGAAAGGGAAAGCAGGACATCTGAATCAAAATCTGTTGTTGTGTGACCAGAGGGAAAAAAAAACCTTTGCCCTCGGTTTCTTCTCTCTTAGGAATAATACCAGATGGATCTTTGTGGAATTTATTTTCAGATACTCCAAATTAAAATATGGTCCCTCTAGTTCTGCCAGTTCGGGAAAATAAAGCAGTCAAACAACAGAAATATATACATGTACAGAACACATTGATTACAGAGAAAAAAAATAATCTACTCTGGCAGACTTCCCACTGTTAGGAGCATTCACCACAGTTTATGCTTGCAAAAGCTAGTGTGAACTCTTGGCTGAATTTGAGTTTAGTCCTGTCCCAGTAATACAATGGGACTAGAAAGTTACATTAGCATCATGTTATTTTCTACTGTACATAAGCCAGAACTGAAATACCCACTTATGTGCGTGGTTATTATAATGAACCACAAATGATTACCCATGCTGCAGTTTACCCAGCTTCAGACAACATTTAAAAAATATATCATTGTGACTACCATAGGAAAGGTTCAAACAGAAGCAAGAGCAGCAATAAAAATGAGACTCAGATATTTGTAATAATAAAGCTAAACAGATGTTTTTCTCCTGGTTGTCTTTGCACAGAGATGTACTTAACAGGTCTTGTTTAGCTGAAGAAGAAGGCAATACCAATACCAAATCCTTACACTCTAAAACTTTCCTTGGCCAAAAATGAAGTGAACGGTTAATGCCATAAAGCATGTAGTACTGGAAACCATATTTGTAAAGAGTATTCCTATGTGCCCCATACTTCTCACCATAGCTACACTATCTGGCACCAAACTGTAAAGAAAATGTTAGCAAGTGGGCTCCAGGAACCTCCAATATCTTATCTTATCTTTGCAGTTTATAAGGCAAGTACAAGCTCACAATGCTAACATTTTCATTCTCCATTTATTTGTAAGAAGGTCTGTTATGGCCTCGAAGCAATGCATTTTCCTTGGCTAAGCTGGTAACCATAGTGTTGTGATCCACCTAATTTCCAGGTTTGGTGACTTTTCCTATATGAATCAAACTTTTGACCAAAAACAGAGACAGCTTTTAGAAGACTATAGCACATCTGGGTCATCAGTCCATTCGCCACAGAGATCATGTCCAACAGTTTTCTAAAACTAGTTTCACTGTCTAGACTCAAAACCAGAATGGCTACTGATTCTAACATAGTTTGCTTTTTCTGCCAGAGGCTCAAAAATTTGCTGTTTTAATAGGTTTATGCCCTTTTGTTTCTTTTGAGCTTGAACAAGAGAATAAAGCAGCCAAAGTCCTGTTGTGATCAAGAAAAAAAAATCTCATAAGGTGTTATTATTCCTATTACATTATTTTGACACAGTGTTCAAGATCTAAATATAGTTATGTATTAATGCATAGTTTTAATTTGAATATAATATTAAAGCAAGATTATTAGAAAATATGTGAAAATATCATCCTGGAAATGCATTTGTTTTTCCTGCAGACAGTGGAACTATTCTTTACTTAAAAGCTTTAATGTTTTAGGCAGAAGGGAATTTCTCCAGGAAAAATTACACATATTAGTTAAAAGGAAGGAAAAAATCTTGACTCACAAATTTTAATGTATAATTTATTTGCCTGTTACTGGGGATTAGTGTGAAGAAAAATGTGGCAGGGCAAAAGCCAAGCTGGCTTCTGTAATGGCCAAAAAGGCCTTTTGCGGATTAGAAACCTGGATGGGCTGTTTAAAAATATCTAGATTTGTAATTTAGCACTTCTAAAAAAATGTATTTTAAAATTATATTTTATCTTTGTAAGTTGTATGGTAACAGTCCCTACTGTATGGTGAACTTCACTGTACATAAGACTTCATTCCAATTTCAGTTATGTTACTGAATATGCTCCTGAATACAAAGGTGTTATTCTTGATATGTACTATTGTAGATTAAATATATGCTGTTTACTAGAGATGAGTGGAATGGGAATGGTAAATGGTTGTGTGCCTCTGAAAGAAGGAACTGTTTAGGGTCTCATGAGGAAGAAAGCTGGAAGAGGATATAAGATTTACCTCTGAATTTAGCTCAGAAGGCTGCATTTCATCTGTTGAACAAGCCTGCTAACTAGGGGTGAAATTCATTCTTATTTTCAGGGCTTAAATAGGACATAAGTGGTGTATAGGCCTTGGGCTGATTCTCTTCATGTGTATTAATTTCACCTCATGGTTTCACATGAGAGACATTGAAGAAAACAGATGTTAACTGCCAGCTTTAAGCTGGTGGTAAACAGAATTTCTCTTGCGAGTGTTTTTACAGTTGTAGCGGGAAAACACTTTTTAGATAAAGTGAAAATTTGTTAAAACCCTGGTTAAATGCTGCACCAATCACATCACCCTTGTAGGGAGGCGCCCTGGTTCCCCGCAGCGCCTGAGAAGGACAGGCCAGAACAGATGCCGGAGTGGGCGGAGCCACCACCGCCTGTCCCCGCCCCCCAGAAGTCCAGGGGTGGGACAGGAAGTATAAAGGCCTGGCCCCAGCGCTCAGTTAGGTGCAGGCTGCTGGAGAGGACAGACACTGGTGCTCGAGCTCTCGCCGGGACCAGCCTGTCCCATGCTCACTACCCTGAGGAGCACTGGCCGAGCCTGCCCCGTGCCCGGTATCCAGAGGAGCGGCCTGAGCTTCCCTCCGCCAGGTATCCAGAGGAGCCCATGGTCTGGGACCCACCAGACGACACTGGCAAAGGACAGGTACCCAGATAGGGGGAGATTGGAAGTGGCCCCGGTGTAGCTGACCCCAGTCTGGCTCCAGGAGACCCCGAACCGATGTCAGTGTGTTGTGGCCAGGATCCCCACTGACTGCAGCGAATCTTTGCCGCTGCTAGGGCCCCGGGCTGGGATGCAGTGGAGTGGGAGAGCCTGCGTTCCCCCTGCCACCCTTCCAAGGGTGGCAGACTCCCCCTCCCTCCTGGCCTGAGAAAGCCAATTATACTGTTAACTCACTGTTCAGCCCCTGCCTGAGGGTCTGACTCTTACCTGTGTTTGCTCAGCCTGCTGAAAGGTCTGAGCCTGAACTGCTTACTGCCCCGCCCTGCCCAAGGGCCTGGGCTTATATCCTGTGTTTGCTCAGCCCTGCTGAAAAGTCTGAGCCTGAACTGCTTACTGCCCCACCCTGCCCAAGAGCCTGGGCTCCTAGAGACCATTTGTTTGCTCAGCTCCTGCTGAAGGGCCTGAGCGCTGAGTGCTTACTGCCCCACCCTGCTTCAGGGCCAGGCTTATAGACTCCGTGCTTACCCAGCCCCTGCTGAAGGGCCGGGACTCTGCCTTGTTTAGAGACTATTTGTTTGCTCAGCTCCTGCTGAGGGGTCTAGGTCCTGGATGGATTGCTGCCTGTAGGGAGGCGCCCTGGCTCCCCATCACGCCTGAGAAAGACGAGCCCCAGCACTGGACCCTTACACCCTTTATCAGTGCATAAAATATCAAGAAACCTCTCACCCAGTTTACACAACGCTCCATTTTTCCAAGTTCTAGATATCCTCCAAAATGTTTTGCATAAATGAGCATGTGGTGTTAAAGGCTGTGTGTGAGAGATCAAAGAAATAATTAATTAAAAACAATGCCTGCTAAATTCTCATAGGTCAGCTGTGTTCCCTCACACTTATGGAAGAGTAGCTAAATCTAGCTTAATTGGGAGTTTTTTGAGTTCGGTGAGGGTAAAAATAAATATGCTCCCCCCTTTTAAAATAATTTTTAATCTCGCTTTGTTTAAATAGAACTACGAAAAAGAAAAAAGCAACCCAGAAAGGACAGCTTCAGTGCCAAGGTTTGGGATGACAACAACATACAGGAAAAAGCAATGGGCAAGCATGGCCTTGGTTCCCAAAATCAGAGCGATGAAAGAATGGTAGAATTGTGCCTTATATCAGGGATCATAATTGGTGGAACACTATTCCCACACAAAATTAAGCTCAAAGTAACTTGGAATTCCCCCGAGGGAGTCAGGCGGAATCAGACTGACTATCTATGCACTGGATGGAAATTTAGATCAACTCTTCAGGGCATCAGAGCATGCATTATAAGTGACTATAATTTAGGCACGATAAGACTGAAGATTAAATTTAACAAAAACACAAACCTAACCTGCATGAAGATAAAGATGTTCCAGAAGTATTTTCAAATTGAATTGAAAAACAGATTTTGCATGGTACAAAACTTTAATCTGTCACAAGCAGTTAACATTTGGCAAGTCCTGATTCCTTCTGTGTGACCGTACCATAAATGTCACACTAACTGTAGCTGGTTTCTAGAAAACCAAACCTAAAATCTGGCGAAGTGAGGATATGTGGAACTATGTGAAAGAAAGGAACTAGGATAAAGCAAACATCAGTTAATCAAATACACCTTCTGAAAAAGAAACAGCAAAAAATAAACAGAGCAGTAAAAAGTAGCTCGAGAAGTTACAAGAGGTTAAGAAATGGCAAAACAAGATGGCCAGATAGGGGAATATACAAATGACCTGGAAAAAACATATAATCCTCACTGACAAGTCTGCAGATGACTCAAAAGTCAGTGGGTGGTAAATAATGAAGAGGCCACTGATACAGAGCAATCTTGATTTGTTTGGTAAACTGGGTGCAAGCAACCAGTATGCAATGTAATACAGCTAAATGTATACATCTAGGAACAAAGAATATAGTTCATACACAAGGGAGACTCCATCCTGAGAAGCAGTGATTCTGAAAAAGATTTGGGAGTCATGGGGGATAATCAGATGAACATGCACATCTAGTACAATGCTGTGGCCAAAAGGACTAATGCGATTCTTGGATGCATAAACAGAGGAATCTTGAGCAGGAGTAGAAATATTTTTACATCTCCAACAATTCTTCAACAAAAAAAACCTTCAAAAACAGACTCCAGTGAGAAACTGCAGAACTGGAATTAATTTGCAAACTGGATATGATCAAATTAGGCCTCAATAAAGATTGGAAGTGGATGGCTCACTACAGAAACTAACTAATTTCCCCATGCTAATTTTCCCCTACTGTTACTCACACCTTCTTGTCACCTGTAGGAAATGGGCCACCCTCATTACCACTACAAAAGTGATTTTTAGACAATAGCCTACTTTAATTGATTTGTCTCGTTAGAACTGACCCTCCACTTGGTAAGGCAACATTTTTTCATGTACTGTGTATATATATCTTCCTACTGTATTTTCCACTCCATGCATCTAATGAAGTGGGGTTTAGCCCACAAAAGCTTATGCCCATATTAATTTGTTAGTCTCTAAGGTGTCACAATTATTCCTCATTGTTTTGCTGATACAGACTAATATGGCTACCACTCTGAAACCTATTTTGCCTCTGTATTTGGCACTGGTGTGATCACTGCTGGAGTACTGTGTCCAGTTCTGGTGTCCACAATTAAAAAAAGATGTTAATAGATTGGAGAGGGTTTTCAAAGAAGAGCCATGAGAATGATTAAAGGATTATAAAACAATCCTTATGATTATAGATGCTAGGAAATCAGCCAAAGAGAAGATTAAGGAGTGACTTGATTACAGTTTATAAGTACCTACATAGGGAAGAAATATTTGATAATGGCCTCTTCAAACTAGTAGAGAGAGAATAATATATTCCCATGGCTGGAAGCTGAAGCCAGACAAATTCAGACTGGAAATAACACATAATTTTTTTACCTCTGGAATAATTTACTGAGGGTTGTGGTGGATTCTCCATCATTGGCAATTTAAAAATCAAGACTGAATGTAACCTATCGCTTAAATCAGCCTCTGTATCAAATGACTGGAGGATAGCTAATGTTTTTAAAATGATCTAGTGAAAATCCTGGCAATTACAGGCGGTTAAGCCTAACTTCAGTACCAGGTATGTTGGTTGAAACTATAGCAAAGAACAGAATTATCAGATACATGGGGAAGAGTCAATGTAGCTTTTGTAAAGGAAAAACATCTCACTTATCTATCAGAATTATTTAAGAGTGCCAACAGCTTGTGGACAAGGGCGATCCAGTGAATATAGCATACTTAGACTTGCAGAAAGCCTTTGGCAAGGTCCCTCAGTGAAGGCTCTTATGCAAAATAAGCAGTCATGGGATAAGAGGGAAGGTCCTCTCATGGTTAAGTAACTGGTTAAAAGATACGAAATAAAGGAATACATTTCAGTTTTCACAGTGAAGAGAGGTAAATAGTGGAGTCCCCCAAAGATCTGTACTGGGACCAGGGCTGTTCAACATATTCATAAATTATCTAGAAAAGGGGATAAACAGTGAGGTGACAAAGTTAGCAGAGGATACTATATTAATTAAGATAGCTGACTGTGAAGAGTTATAAAGAGACTTCACAAAAATGGGTGACTGGGCAACAAAATGCCACAATATAAACCCATGGTATGGCCAAACCTTGAATACTGAGTCCAGTTCTGGTCACACCATCTCAAAAAAGGTATATTAGAATTGGAAAAGTTACAGAGAAGGGCAACAAAAATTACTAGGAGTATGGAAGACTTCCATATAAGAGGAAATTAAATAGACCCAATTAAATAGACTCAATAGAAATAAAATAGTTCATCTTAGAAAAGAGACAACTAAGGAGAGATATGACTGGCAAATATACTGCCAATCTATAGAGGGAAATAAGGAGAACCCAGGGAATTACAGACCAGTCACCTTAACTTAATTACCCAGAAAGATAACAGAGCAAATAATCATGCAAGCAATTTACAAACACCTAGAAGGTAGCAATATGATAAGTAACTGTCAGCATGGATTTGTCAAGAACAAATCATGTCCAACCCACCTAATAGTTTTCATTGACAGGGTAACAAGCCTTGTGCATAAGAGGAAGTGGTAGATCTTGACTTTAGTAAGGCTTTTGATTCTGTCTCGCATGACCTTCTCATAAACAAACTAGGGAAATATAGCCTAGAGGGAGCTACTATAAAGTGGATCCATAATTGATTGGAAAACTGCTACAAGAGCATGGTTACCACTGGTTCACAGTCAAGCTGGAAGGGCATATCGAGTGAGGTCCTGCAAGGATTGGTCCTGGATCCAGTTCCATTCAATATCTTCATAAGTGATTTAGTTAATGTCATAGAAAGTACACTTATAATGTTTGTGGATGATATCAAGCTGGGGGAGTGTGCAAGTGATTTGGAGGATAGGATTAAAATTGAAAATGATCTTGACAAACTGGAAATACGGTCTGAAATAAATAGGATGAAATGCAATAAAGACAAATTCAAAGTCCTCCACTTTCTAGGAAGAAAACAACCTATTGCACACATACAAAATGGGAAATGACTGCCTAGAAAGGAGTACTGTGAAAAGGGATCTGGGGATCATAGGATATCACAAGCTAAATATGAGTCAACAGTGTCAAATTGTTGCAAAAAAAAAGCAAACATCATTCTGGGATGTATTAGCAGGAGTGTTGTAAGCAAGACATGAGAAGTAATTCTTTCTCTCTATTTCACCCTGGTAAAGGCTCAGCTGGAGTATTGTGTCCAGTTCTGGGTGCCACATTTCAGGAAAGATGTGGACAAATTGGAGAAAGTCCAGAGAAGTGCAACAAAAATGATTAAAGGTCTAGAAAACATAACCTATGAGGAAAGATTGAACAAAAATGGGTTTGTTTTGTCTGGAAAAGAGAAGACTGAGGGAGGACATGATAGTTTTCAAGTACATAAAAGGTTGTCACAAGGAGTAGGGTGAGCATAAGACAAGAAGCAATGGGCTTAAATTGCAGTAAGGGTGGTTAACGTTGGACACTAGGAAAAACTTCCTGTCAGGATATTTAAACACTGAGACAAATTGCCTAGGAAGGCTGTGGAATCAGGGCCGGCTCTGGCTTTTTTGCCACATCAAGCAAAAAAAACGGGGGAGAGCACCGGAGTGGCAAAGCAGGGGAAAAAGAAAAACCACACGGCGCGGCCAGAGCAGCAAAGCAGGGTGGGGGGAACAAAAAAACAGTGCAGCTGGAACTGCAAAGTGAGGGGGAAAACAACAACAACAACAAAAAAAAAAACACGATGCGGCCGGAGCAGTAAAGTGGGGCTGAAGGGAAACAAAAACAAAAAAACAATGAAACTGGAGCGGCAAAGAAGGTGAAAAAAAAAAAACCTGCGGCACAGCCGGAGCGGCAAAGCAGGTGGAAAAAAACCAAAAAACACGGCGCAGCCAGAGCGGCAAAATAAGATGAGGGACAAAAAAAGGCACGGCTGGAACGGCAAAGCAGGGGAAAAAAGAAACCTGCAGCACAGCCAGAGCGGTAAAGCAGGAGGGGAAAAAAACAAAAAACAAAAAAACCAGCATGGCTATAGCGGCAAAGCAGGTGGAAAAAAAAAACCTGCAACGCAGCAAAGCTGGGGGGGGGGGGCAGAACAAAACAAAAACATGGTGTGGCAGGAGCGGCAAAGCAGGGCGGGGGGGAGGACAACGGCGAGGCTGGCAAAGCAGGGGAAAAAACAAAACAAAAAACCCCCACATGGCGGCTGGAGCCAGGGTGCAGGGGGACTCCCTGTGCTGCAAAGTCTGTGCCTGGTCTAGTGGTGGGGCGGGGGAGGGAGCGGGGGGTGGAGAGAGAGAAGGAGGGTGGCCAGTGCTTCAGCGGGGAGCTCATCCTGCGGCCCCGATCGCCGCGCCGCCTGCGGGAGAGCTCTGTGCTGCTCCAGTGGGCAGGGAGGGAAGGACGCTGGCTGCCGTGCCGAGTTTGCTGCAGGGCGTTCTCTTCCTCCGCCCCCTACAGGGCGCCAGAACAGCAAACAAAACAAAACAAAACAAAAGCGGCCATGCCGCCCTAGGATTGGACGGAATGCCGCCGCCTAGAATCTGCCGCCCCAAGCACAAGCTTGCTCAGCTGGTGCCTGGAGCCGGCCCTGTGTGGAAACTCCGTCAATGGAGGATTTTAAGAACCAGTTAGACAAACACCTATCAGGAATGGTCTAGTTATTGCTAAATCCTGCACTGAGTACAGGGAACTGGACTAGATGACCTATTGAGCTCCCTTCCAGTCCTACACTTCTATGATTGAGAATTAAATTATGAATGGCATGGAGGAAGTGTTATTTACCCCTTCACATAACACAAAAACTAGGATTCATCCAATAAAATTAATAGGCAGCAGGTTTAAAAAACAAAAGGAAGTACTTCCAACAATACACACTCATCCTGTGGGACTCACTGCCAGAGAATGTCGTGAAAGTCAAAACTATAACTGGGTTCCAAAAAGAATTAAATACGTTTATGGAGAATAGGTTCCTCAATGGCTATTAGCCAAGATGGTCAGGGAAGCAACCCCATGCTTTGGGTTTCCCTAAACCTCTGACTGGCAAAAACTGGGACTGGACCATAAGGGATGGAACACTCAATAACTGCCATGTTCTGTTCACTCTCTCTGAAGCAACTGGTACTGTCCACCATCGGAAGACAAGATACTGGGCTAGATCAGGAGTTCTCAAATTTCATTGCACCATGACGCCCTTCTGACAACAAAAATCACTACATGACTCCAGGAGGGGAGACCAAAGCCTGAACCTGCCCAAGCCCCACCACCCTGAGTAGGGTGAAACAAAGCTAGCCCAAGCCCTGCTACCCCAGGTGGGGACATCAGGCAAAGCCAAAGCCCAAGGGCTTCAGCCCCAGATGGGAGACCATAACCGGAGCCCCACCACCTAGGGCTGAAGACCTTGCGTTTTGACCCCAGGCAATGGGATTCAGGCTTAGACTTTGGCCCTGGCAAGTCTAATGCCAGCCCTGGTGGCCCCATTAAAATGGTATTACAACCCACTTTGGGGTTGTGACCCACAATTTGAGAACCGATGGGCTATATGGACCATTGGTCTGATTCAGTATGACCTTTCTTATGGTCACATGTTCTTAATGTTTTTCTGAAAGATCTGCTTTAGGAATTATTTTGGGGAAGCTCTATGGTCTGTGTTATACAGATGGTCAGACTAGAGGATCACAATGGTCCCTTCTGGCCTTGGAATCTATGAGAAATATTTACACCAGATATAAGTAATTATGAAACCGAATTTATAGAAAAGTTAATTACACTGACGGAATGGATCCTCGGCATTTTAATTTTTTCCTCATTATTTTGTGTCTGTCATACTGGATCTTTGTTGCACATTGCATCCAACATTTGGGGCTTGGCATATTGAGAAGTGAGGCAGAATCATATGTGGTTGGATGACTCTCAAAGATGTTGGCTTTGAAATTCTATAGTCTATGAGGGGCTGACAAATTTTTCTGTAAAAAGTATATGGAGCTGATTTTTAGAAGTTATAAGGGTGTGATGGTCCCTTTAAATTATGGCTTTGGAGAACCAGATTAAAGCCAGCCCACGTTAAAAATGAAGGCCCACAAAAAGAAAAAAGAAAAAGAAAAACCTTAATAAGAGAAGAAAGTACACAAAGCAAAATAACACAAGTAAACATCTGTCTTAAGCGTCTCTGAAAAGGACCAGAAGGGACCACACAAATTATTGTCCTAAAACCCATAAGACAAACTGTGACATAGAAATATACAGAAACTGCGTATCATGCTGATGTTCGATTATTTGCTTGACATCTTTCCCATACAGTCGGGTAGGGTGGACTGACTTAACATTTGAATAAGTGAGTGAAATGTACAGTAAGTCTCATTAATAAAATATGACAAGTCAAAATCTGTTCTCAGTTACACCGTTATCAATCCCAGGTAACTCCATTGACTAGACAGGAGTTATACAGAATTTATACCTATGTAGCTGTGAGAAGCATTTGTCTATAGAGATTTGAATCACTTAGGTAAGGTGAATAGTGCCATTAGTTAGCATGTTCTCTTTCTTTCAGGGGGATTTCCTAGCTTACTGTTATTGATACCAAATATTAAGTGAGTCTGTTCTTTCATGTCTAATAAGAAATGGACTTTGAGCATGTGTCTCACTCATGGCCAGATTAAAGAATTTTGGGGCCCTTTGCACAATGAAAATTGAGCCCCACTACTACCAGAGTGGAGTTGTGGCCTGACACATAGGGTCACAGCTCCGCTCTGGTTTGGCCCAACCATCACTCCATCACGACAGAGAGGAGTCAGGCCAAATCTGAGTGAGTGGAGTTGTGGCCTGGTGCATGTGGTGGCAGTGGCACTTCAGTTTTTTTTTTCTTTCTAGTGGTCGGAGGCCCCACTGAAATGGAGACTCTATGCAAGGGCATTGAGTGCAGACTGGTTAATGCAGGCCTGGTCTCATTTAGTACTGGAATGGTAAATGGAATATCTATGGATATATATTCCTTTTTCCAAGACTCAGTCCCTTCTGAATTTGATTAGCACTGAAAAACACTGAGCTTCCCTGTGTATTTAAAACATAAATCTGTCTGGATGCCTATTCCTACACTCTTATTCATTTTATACCATATGGTTCAAATAGAAAGGGATTATCTGTTTCATTCTTTCCTTCTTTATCTGGAAGGAAACATTATTTAAAGTGATAATTCACTTTCTGTTCCTTGGTGTGATTATGTTGATTTTAAAACAGAGGTCATCATATTTTTCTTTTTGATACCCTGTTGTGAGCTCTTCTAAAGTATTACTTTTCAGTGGAGAGAACGCTGTTATTTCTATTTTTTTAATTATAAGCTTGTTTTAACGAGGAAAAGAAGGAATGAAGCCTGGGTCAGCAAGCAAAACTATTATAGTACCATCATGGGGCTAGCAAGGCTGTAACAGGCATATCCTTATTTTAATGGTTTTGAATCTCTTGAAGGGAAATGAAAATCCAAGGTATTCATTAGTGCTTCCTACAAGGGCCGTGGGCTAGTTTTATCTCTGAATTATGTCATTTTTTTGCCTGATGAGAGCTGTTGTGTAACCCAGGGACAGGGCCCCTAATGTGAGAAAGTGCGCCCAGACAGGGCTGTGATGACACAAGGTGCCCACAACCGTCCAGTTTAGCAGACAGCCCACAGCCCACAGCCAAACATGTCCCACAAAGTGAATGGTAGTGGCTAGGGAGAAGGTGTGGCTGGGATGCCCAAAGGATTTACTAGAATCAGTGAATCTCTCAAGAAGCCTCTGCTAGTCAGTGGTGTTATTGAGTCCCACGCATATTAAAACTACTTCTTCCCAGAGAGCACAGACACCACCCCCCATTAGCACATGGGTAGGAGTGCATTTTGTAATCACCCTGTGCCAGTGGGGTGAGACTTGTGTCCCATGACTGTTCTGCTATTCCGAGGTAGGTATTTCTCCCTTAGATGCCACTCATTAGCTTTCTTTGTAACAACAAAGGAGAAAAACAATCATCCCCACCCCCATCCAACGTTGTTAATTTAGGGTTCCTGCAATTCAGTGCTATCCCTGATGTTTAGATGGCAAGTCATGCAGTAATGCTGGTCAAAATGCCCGATCCTGCACATCATCTTTAATATGGAATTTTCTTTCAACAGATATTAGAGACCCAGTTCTGCCCTCAGCAGAGTGGGTCAATTTTCTGAGAAAAATTTCATAGGAATAATTTCTGGATGTAGTTTCCAGACCAGAAGAAGAGCTCTCTGAAGCTTAAAAACTTGTTTCTTCCAACAACAGATATTATCGCACCCACGTTGTCTCTCTCATATCCTGGAATCGACGTGGCTGCAACAACTACTGAGCTCTTTCACAGTTTGAAGTCCTTTCTATGTTTAATAGAAGTATTTTGTTGTGAAAATCCAAGTGTGCTTTCTCAATCATAAGAGCTTCTTTAGGAAACAGTAACCTTGTTTGAGTCCTCTTTAAATGTAGGTGTAGTGAGGCAGCGTGGCTCCCTGCCACCCCAGAGAGGGACGAGCCCTTCTGGACACTGGTGTAGGTGGAGCTAAGGAGCTCTGAGCCCGCCCCTCAGAGAGTCAGGCAGCACCCTGGAAGTACAAAGGCTCAACCTCAGAACTCACTGGAGAGACAGCTGCTGGGGAGGCCAAATGCCTCAGCCTGGCCCACTACTGGGAAGCCCTTCGGCTGTAGGTGCACCCAAATACTGACCCGACCTGCCCTGCACCCGCTACCTGGAGGAGCTGCCAGGCCTGCCCCACACCTGCTACCCGGAGGAGTTGCTGGATCTGCCTCTCACCAGCTGCAGAATCCATGGTGCAGGATGCCCCAGAGGACACCACCGTGACCCAGGTACCACCAGAGGGGGAGTCTGGAAGTAGCCCAGGGGCAGCTGACCCTAGTCTGGCTGCAGCACTGCCAGAGCCCATGTCAGTGTGTTGTGGCCAGGATCCCCACTGATGCAGCAGCGGGTCTTCGGCTGCTGTCAGGGTCCCAGGCTGGGACGCAGAAGAATGGGAGGGCCTGCGTCCCCCTGCCACCCAACTTGCAAGTGGCAGCCTCTCCCTCCCCCAGGCTCTTTGGAGACCTGGGCTCATTGCTACTGTTTGTGTTGCTACTGCTCAGCCCTGCCTGAGGGCCTGAGCCCTGACTCATTGTTGCCCTTCCCTGATCCAGCGCCTGGGTTCATTGCTACTGTTTGTACTGTTACTGCTCCGCCCCTGCCTGAGGGCCCGAGCACCTGACTCATGGTTGCCCCGCCCTGACCCAGGGCCCGGGCTTACTGTGTTTATTTCAGTTGCCACAAGGGTCATCAAGGGAGACTCCCGCAGCCAGACTAATTCCTCCAAGACATCAACATTGTATAGTGAGGCAGTGTGGCTCCCTGCTGCCCTGGAGAGGGATGAGCCCCAGCTAACCTCTTTACAGTAGGTTATATGTGATTTTGATATTGTTCAAAATATCCTCTAGAAATATTCTGTAAACATGTAATAAATAACTAGGTTCGAAGCTGTCATAGGTCTCACCCCCACCCTGAACTTTAGGGTACAGATGTGGGGACCTCCATGAACACTTCTAAGCTTAACTACCAGCTTAGATCTGGTCTCGCTGCCACCATCCAGATTTCTGAGTACCTGGAAAACTCCATGGCCATAGCAAAATGATTAAACACAGAAAACTTCCCTCCTTCCTTTTAAAACATCTTGTTCCCCTGTTGGTTCCTCTGGTCAGGTGTTAGCTAGGCTAGGTGAACTTCTTAACCCTTTACAGGTAAAAGAGGCATTAACCCTTAACTATCTGTTTATGACAGAAGCAATACTAGCAGGAAAGGCATTCTGTAATGCAGATGGCACTTCTTTATGTCTGTTTCCATGCACAAAAGATGTATTTCCACTTCACCGCACAATAAATTGCAATGTCCCTATTATGTAGGGACAGGGATTTTTAAAAGATTACATGATGCTTGAAAGTAAACAGAAGCATGACAGGCAAGAGATAGCAGCATGACCACCACTCTGCTAAAGAAAACTAGTCAGTCACCACTCACTTAAGGGAAAACAAGTTGCAACAAAGAAAAAAGAAATTGAACTAAAGTGAAATGTTTAGCACACTGCATAGATTACAGCAAGAAATTCAAAATGGAGCATGTCCATTATGCTCTGGAAAATCCTGAATGCTGCATAATGAAATATGTTTTAAAAACAAACAAACAAAAAAAACGCCATCCCAAAATTGAAAGGAACATGATACTTTATGCTGAAGCAGCCCCATCCTAAGGCCAGCCAATCTCACTCTGTTCTCACTACCATCTCTTGGGATGGACTTGCCTCTTGACACTTAGTGGGATGAAAGAAGATTGAAGAGCCTTGCATGCGGATTTACTGCTTAGCGTGCTGACAATTTTTAGACTGACATACCTACACCCTCAGGTTATGTTACAGTTCTGAAACCCAGGCACATTTGCAAAGCTTGTGTCAGAAAGGAGTAGGATATTTGGTTCCAATTTTGGCTCCTCTTTGTGTATTTTGTTATATATACTGGAGAAAATTGAAGAGGGAATTTAGGAATTCTCTTAGCATATTTCTAATGCACTGTTCTACGTGCTTTTTTGCAATATTGCTTCTAAGATTCTTTGCCAGCTGATCATGTCTCCAAAGAATTTTACATAGGAAAACAAAATAGATTGCTCTTCACTGGCAACTGGATGGGGATGGAGGGAGAAAACAAGAAAAACCTGTGCATTTTAGGAAAAAACACTGACAAGTGGTTTGCATGAGTTAACATCAGTTTACTTTGTCAAGGGTATCTTTACAAAGAGAAGGGCTAGAGATTTATTTCTATAAAAGCCCTTAGATTTCTATTCACACTTTTGGTCTTCAAGGATTTCTGGGGTTGAGGCCAAAGCTGGGCTTCTAAGCACCTATGGCAGGCTCTGCCAGTGTGCTCAATGGAGCAGAAAAATGTTCCCCCTTCTTTATTTCCACAGTGTCTCAAGAACTTACATCAGAATCAGATGCATCCCTCAGTAACCTCCAAATGTCAGTTTGCATACATGCAACCAGGAAGCATCATTAGTACCACTAACGTGTCAACCCAATTTTCAAAACCTTGTACTATATATCCGTTATTTGTTTACCTTTATTTTTGTAAATAATGAAAGAGGGTAGTCTTCAGTGACAATTAAAGAGCTGGAAAATATAAAATGTAAAATGTCTGCTGTTTTTAACTGTGCATCTTAAATTTTCTTACAATCAGGAAAAAGTTTTTACTCTTGTCATAAACAGATAGCTAAGGGTTAATGTTTCTTTTACCTGTAAAGGGTTAACAAAGGGAACCAAACACCTGACCAGAGGACCAATCAGGAAACAAGATTTTTCAAATCTCAAGGGAGGGAAGTTTTGGGTGTGTGTTCTTTGTCTTGTGTCTGTTGCTCTCTAGTCTCTGAGGGGATCACTCTATCTCCAGGCTTTCTAATCTTCTATTTCCAAGTTGTGAGTACAAAGGTAGAAAGACAATAGGCTTATATTGTTTTTTTGTATTTACATGTGTGTAGTTTGCTGGAATGTTTTAAATTGTATTTCTTTTTGGATAAGGCTGTTTATTCATTTTTTTCTTTTAAGCCAATAACCCTGTATATTGTCACCTTGATACAGAGACCATTTTTATGTCTTTTTCTTTCTTTTTATATAAAGCTTTCTTTTTAAAACTTGTTGGATTTTTTTTCTAGTTGGGGCTCAAGGAGATTGAGTCTGCAGTTCACCAGGGAATTGGTGGGAGGAATTGAAACAGGGTGATCTTCCAGGGTCATCCAGGGAGGAAGTAACGAGGAGACAAGGGGAGGGGGTTGTTTCCCTTTGTTGTGAGACTCAGGGCATCTGAGTCTTGGGGTCCCCCAGGGAAGGTTTTGGGGAGACCAGAGTGAGCCAGGCACTGGAATTCCTGGCTGGTGGCAGCGCTATCAGATCTAAGCTGGTAATTAAGCTTAGAGGACTCATGCTAGCATCTCATTTTCTGAACTCTAAGGTTCAGATCTGAGTAGGGAGCTATGACAACTATCTACTCCATAGATGACTGTAAGCATTAAACTTTTCCACACTCCATCAATAATAAATCTTCTTCAGGAACAAACCAAGTGTAACCCACATGCTTACATTCCCACATTTAGTGGTGTAAATGGTGGATACATACATAGTTATTGTTTTAGTGACTGCAAACTTGCTGGAGCGGGTGAGACGACTCTGCTGGGTGGGCTAGAATCATCCAGAAATTGAGTGTGGCAGGCACAAGGCATGCTCATTGGCTGTTTAAAGCTACTTGGGTGATTTCCATTGTGAGAAAGCTGCCTGACGGGACATGGTCCCAGAGGCACTGTCTTAGAATGGAACCATTGGGATCTCAAGGGGGAGGAATTAATGAATAGAAGGAGTGGGACCCAGGCTGGAAATTCAGCAGGGTAGCAGCACAAGAACCAACAGGGTCTTTTATAAGGATAGTGTTCCTGGGACTTTACCATTTTGTTGGATATAGAATGCAGGTACCAACACTCCATTGGAGAAGATGATGATTACAGTTACTGCAGCCTGTTCAAATTGTAGGCTGTTGCAGAGACTCAAAGGGAATTTGAAGGAGAATGTGGGATTATTAATTGTTTCCCATGCAACAAAGAAAAGTAAATCCTCCCAGAGAAGAGATGTAGCAGAGTGCATGTATTTGCTCTCACATAACAGTTTTGCAATTTTGCATTTGAACTTATAATGTTATAATGTCTTGAAAAGATTAACCTCTATCTGGTTCGTACCGCAGCAGAAAGGTAAATTGATATACAGGAAAGGGAAAGAAATATGGTACTTGATGTTAGCATTTTGCTTTCCCCAAACCTGCTAAACACACAGACAATTTCAGCTCAAAAAGAAAACTTTTCTGAAAATTAAAAGCATGTGAAAACAGAGGTCTTTAATGTAACCTAAACTATAGTGACTGCTAATAGACGCCTGCTATAATAAGCTTCTAATAGCATCTTGTTAATCACACTAATGATTTGCACAGATGGCAAATGAAGTTCAATGGTCAGTTATGCTCTACTTGCATGAGCTAGTCCAGAAAAGCTGGTTCTTATAAACCAATACCTACTTATTTGAGTCTTGGTTGCTATTGTCCTTTTACTAACATATCACATCAAATCATCAGTAAATGTCAGAGTGTTAATGAATATAAATGCTTCTTTATTGTATGTTGCACAATATGGATTTCTGCATATTTATATCATTTATATTTTGAGAAAATGTTACCTGTAATCCTACTTTATTTTAAATAACAGTTGGGGACTGTTATAAGTTCTGTTTACCAGTTTCTGAAGAAAGCCACAATTAAAATGCTACATTTGAGTTTGAGTATTTAATGCATGCTGCTATTTAGTAGAATATCTATATGCAAGTATGGATGGAGAACTAGTTTTCTGAAGGCCAGATTCAGCCTCTCTTGTTCATCTTGAATAAGGTGGTCCCATTAGTTTTGCCAAGACCTTTTGTGGAGGAAGGTGCTATTCATCATAGAATCATAGAAATGTAGGGCTGGAAGGTACTTCAAGAGGGCACTTACTGGTCCAGCCCACTGCACTAAGGCAGAATCAAATATACCTACGACCCTGAGAGTTACCTTGTTGTAACCTCAGCAGAGAATCCTGTGGCACCTTATAGACTGTTAGTCTATAAGGTGCCACAGGATTCTCTGCTGCTTTTACAGATCCAGACTAACACGGCTACCCCTCTGATACTTGTTGTAACCTGTAATCCTTTGTCTTGTCAGTTTAGATCATTGATAGTCAGACTACAGCTTGCAAGCCACAAGTGGCTCTTTAATATGTCTCCTGCAGCTCTTTGCTGCACATGATATTAAAACACAGTGTGATTTAATTATTAACCAATCTAAGTTATTAACCAATCAGGATGCATTTACGATGGTATTAACCAGTTAAGTTATCAATTTGCACTAAGTTATTAACTTCTTTGCTGTGGGAATAATGATATATATATATACATATATATTTCCCTACATACTGTTTAAATATGAATAGTACTATACTAAATGAAACAATGAATTCACACTACTGTGGCTCTCTTGGGTAATGCTGATTGACTCCTGAACAACTGAAGTCTGGGAATCTCCGATTTAAATAATCTCTTTAGTGCATAGACAGTCTCTAAGTATGTGTTTGTATAGCACCTAGCACAATGGGACCCAATCATGGGTGGGGCCTTCACAGGTTAAAAGCCTGTTCCTGCTCCCATAATAATAGCAGTCCAGTTAGTGCTTGATGTGCTAACACCTGTCAAAACTCAGTTTAACATTGAGCACATAACTTAGCATCATAACTCCAGAACTTTTAGGACTTTAAAAGCCTCCTCTTGTAAGCTGGTAATGGATGGACTCTTAACAAAGATTAACACCAAATGAGTAACTTCTTTGTTTACTTAGAGACTTGAATCTGAAACAGTCTCAGCATGTACAGACAAGCTGACTCACGCAGAACCCTTGGTTTGCCCCTTTGCTTGGACTGATTTTAGTATCCGTTTCATTGTGTTGTGCTGGTTATATAGAGGCTGTCCTTGTGTGTCAGTAGAGAGAGTTGCATGCCTGTAAAGGAGTGGTTTTCAATCTTTGTTCGTTTGCAGACCCTTAAAAAATTTTGAATGGAGGTGCTGACCCCTTTGGAAATTCAGCCTCTGGTCCGCAGAGCCCTATCATAGACGTCTTAGACTGAAAACTGACTGAACAGAATTCAGCTATAAATATTACACATGCTAGGAACAGCATTTGACACAGCGTGAGAGTGGGCACTAAACTGTGGGCTTCTATGGAAATGACAACACGTCTGGGGTTTGACCTGTAGGTGGGAGTACTCACATTCTTTTGATTAATCAGAAAAATGGAATGCCTTTTGTGAGATCTGAAACTTCATTTTCATAGTCACCATTCAGAGACCCCTTACACATAGTCTGCGAACATCCAGGTGTCTGCAGACAACAGGTTGAAAACCACTACTATAGAGTACAAAGTTGAACCAAAAGCTATTCACTCCAGGATGTCAGCTTTTCTTCTTCCAGATTGCACCTGTGCATGAGATTATTTAGAAAGTTGTCAAAGTATCAAAGTATCTGAGTCAGAAAGCCGTATGGAAAAGTTCCGTAGAATTTAATAGCAAATGCTAACTTTTCAATAGTTTTGGACCAACCTCTAGAATTTCATAAGGATTCATATCCCTGTGATAGAATTCTATAACATATTGAAAGAAAGAAAGAAAGAAAGAAAGAAAGAGAAAAAGAAAGAAAGAAAGAAAGAATTAAATTCTTCACTAAATTTAATGGATGAAATCCTGACCCCACTGAAATCAGTAGGAGTTTTGCCTTTGACTTTAGCAGGGATTGTATTTCACTCCGTACAGTTTAAGGTTTCTGTAGAAATCTACTGGTTTCATCCTTATTAAATTCTATAGGACTTTTCCATGAAAGAAGATCTCAAGATAAAATAAGTAACTATTCTTGCCTGGCTCCCCTTCCCCTCCACCCAAAGTCTTGAAAATAATACAAACAATATATAAAAATGAAGGATCTGTTCACATCAAACATTCCCTTTCTATTGTATTTCTGAAAGCCACTCAACAGACTTTCGCCTTATGTCACTTTACTGATATGTAGCTCAGTTGTGGCCAGGAAAGTAATTTTCACCTCTTCACTGGAACACAAAACCTAGTGGATATTTTATTAATATGCCTCTTTCCACTTTTAGTGGTACTCCACCTGATTTATAGTGGCTAAAGACTCAGCATGCTCCCTGAGGGTAAAATGTAACCCCTGTGAGAGAGCCTGAGTAAGGAATGAATTCTGACATCCTTGCAGTGACACATCAGAACAGACCTGAGATAAGTATGCCACAAAAGGGTCAGAGGATCAGGACAGAAAAGCAGCCAAAAGGCTGGACATTTAACCCACTAAAATGGGGCTGGACAGTCTTGTGAGAACAGGCTTTGTGAGATTTTCAGTACTTTCAGCTTCTGGACAGGCTGTAAATAGCAAGAGAAAAGCATTTCTCACAACATTTAGGCTATTCCCATTCTGGTCCCAAATGGATCCAGGCAGCATAAAAACAAAAATTAAAATGTAGTTTGTGCAGGTGAGGGCTGGTAGAGTACCTTTGTTTTCCCAATGTTGAGAGAGAGACTCAGACATCTGCAAAAAGATTTAGGATGCTTTTCAGGTCGGCCTCTGTGAATGAAAGAATGACACAGTCATCTTCATACTGAAGGTCAATGATGCCAGTTCTTGTGATCTTAGATTTTGTTTAGAGACGTCAAAGATTGAGGAGTTGGCCATCCATACGATACTCAATCCCAATTCTATCAGGAAGGAAGTCACGAATGAGGATCAGGATCATGGCAAGGTAAATGGAAAAGAGTATTGGAGCAATGACACAGCCCTGTTTGACACCGATGCAAATGGTGAAGGGTTTGGTCTCTGAGCCGTTGCACAAAATGGTGACAGTCATCCCATCATGGAGTAGTCTGATGATGGAAATGATTTTCTGTGGACAGCCAAACCTACACACCTTCCATAGGGCATCATGACTGATAGAGTCAAAGGCTTTGGTAAGGTCAATGAATGCCATGAACAGTTCCTAGTGCTGTTCTCTGCATTTCTCCTGAATCTATTGTCCTATGAAGATCATGTCATTGTGCCTTGGGATGGCCTGAAGCCACACTGTGATTTGGAGAGGAGTTCCTCGGCAAGGGGGAGGAGGCAGTTTAGTAGGATCCGGACAAGAATCTTCCCTGCGATGGAAAGGAGAGCAATACCTCTGTAGTTCCCACACAAAGATTTGTCCCTTGCTTGAATATTGTAACAATGTTGGTGTTCTTAAAGTCAGGTGGAATTTCTTCACAGGTCCAGATTTTGTTGAGGAGTTGGCAAAGTTTGTGCTAGAGTGTTGTTCCACCAGCTTTAAAAACCTCAACTGGGATGCTGTCTGGGCCTGGTGCCTTGTGATTTTTTGTCTGCATGATGGCATGCTGGACTTCCTCAGAAGATGAAGGATCAGCAAGGTGTTCCATTGCACAGCATTGTGGAATAGGCTCAATAGTGTCTTCAGAGACCGTGGATTCGCAGTTTAGTAGGCTCTCAAAGTGCTCCTTCCACCATTGTTTAATGGCTGCGTTGTCCTTGAGGAAGGTGGAGCCATCCTGAGAATATAAGGGGGTTGGGCCTTTGGAGCTCGGCCCATATATAGCTCTTGTTGCTTGAAAGAAGCTTCTCATTTCATCCTGGTCTATGAAACCCTGGACCTCAGAGGCCTTCTCTTGCCACCACATGTTTTTGATGTTACGTAGCCTCCTTTGGACTTTGGCACAAGATAATACAGCCAGGATACATGCATGATGTCTGTAGAGTAATGGAGCAACCTGCAGTTTTTACAGCACAATAGTCTTGAACTACACATTTCAGAATGGTTGAGAGTTTTGTCATTTTTCTGCATGCAAAGTGGTACTTATGGAATAGTAGACAACTCCTAACAGGGTAACTACTACAAACACTGCCACCACAGGGACAGAATGAGACTATACCTTACTCCATCTTACAAGAAAGTCTTCCTATAGGCTGAAGTTGTTCAAATCAGTTCCACAACAGAGCACTTTGTCATATCACTTTGGGGTCTTAGTCCCTCTCTTGCCAGCCTGTGCTTCTTACTATACTTTAAATGCAGACTGATAGGATAACTGGAATTATGAGGGCCAGAAGAGCAGATTTCTAAGTCTGTGAAAATTATAAACCTTTCACTCTTTAGGAAAAACAAATGGTTTCCAAAGCAGTTTTACTTTTTAAAACTATAATTGACAATCTTGTTCAATTAAACAATATAATTCTTCTAGAAATGTTCTATAAGATTTAATAGGACTTAAACGCATGGGGTCCTATAGAAATTAAATAGGGTTATAAAGAAACTGTTCTAAAAATATATAGACTCTAATAGAGAGTGAGAACCTTTCTATAGTTGTATGCAGTGTTGTTGTAGTCATGTTAGTCCCAGGATATTAGTTTTTGTGTCTTGGGAAGCATGTAGAAGGTCTCTGGGTTGGGTTCACTAGTGATGAGTTTGTAGAATTTCATCTGGAGTTGTTTGGGGAATGATTTGATGATGTCATAGAATATTACGGTTTGAAGAGACCTCAGGAGGTCATTTAGTCCATTCCCCTGCTCAAAATAGGACCAACGCCCACTAAATCATCCCAGCCAAGGCTTTGTCAAGCTGGGCCTTAAAAACTTCTAAGGATGGAGATTCCACCACCTCCCTAGCTAACCCATTCCAGTGCTTCACTACCCTCCTAGTGAAATAGTGTTTCCTAATATCCAAAATCCTGGGTAAATTGTGGTGTGGGGACTTCTTTGAGTTCTTTATAGTAGGTTGTGTTGGAGAGTTGACAGTCTCCCTCAGAACGCCATCCTTGCAACCATGGATGTCACTTCCCTATACACCAACATCCCTCACAATGACAGCATAGCTGCCTGCTTCAAATATTTATACGACAATGGACAACCCTTAGATTTCCATCCCAAACACATCACCAAACTCATCCATTTCATCCTCACTCATAACAATTTTATATTCAAAACACACACTTTGTCCAAACCATGGGAACAGCCCTAGATACTAGGATGGCTCACCAATATACTAACCTCTACATGAGCCACCTTGAAGAAGAATTTCTGCACACATGCACTACAAAACCAATGATATATCTGAGCTACCTTGATGTTATTTTCACCCTCTGGACAGATGACTTAAACTTCCTCATGGATTTCCACCACAACTTCAACAACTGCCACCCATCCATTAAACTCTCTCAGGAAAACTCCCACGCTAGCACCACCTTCCTCAATGCCATGTTCAGCTTCAACAATGAAATTCTATAGACAGCTATATATGAAAAACTCACACCAAGAAATCTATTATTTACAGCCAAGCACTCAGATACCACAGAATATGCTCGGAGGGAAAAATCCAAGATATACACCTTAACACGCTATAAACTGCCTTCACCAAACAAGGACACTCCACCAGAGAAGTAGATCTCATCTTGAAATGGGCCACCCAAATACCCCGAGAGAACCTGTTTTGATACAGAAATAAAACCCCCTCCAATCACATATGCCTAGTTGTCACCTACCACTCCACAATGGAACCCATAAGGGATCTCATGAAACTAGTACAACCTATACTTGATGGGGATCCCATCCTGAAAAAAATCTTTCATGAACCCCCTCATCTGGTCTTCAAACAATTTCCCAGCCTCTCTAAGCTCATTGTCAGAAGCAAGCTCCCCATAGACCAGGACACACCAGCTGAAAGCAGCACCAGACTTTGCCAGGACAAAACCTTCAGATGTAAAATCTGCAGACATATCTCCTCTGCTACCATGATGAACACCCCCCAGAACACACCTTTCAAGATCCATGGGTCCTACCAGTGCCTATCACAACATTTGGTGTACCTCATCCAGTGCACTAAATACCCCAATAACAACTATGTGGGTGAAACCAGACAATCATTGTGCTCTCAAATGAACTTATGTAGGAAAAGGATAAATGACAAAAACATCCTATCACCTGTGGGGGGAACACTTTTCACAGAGTGATCACTCTATATCTGACCTATCAGTCCTCATCCTCAAAGGCTTTCAACACTTTCAAAAGATGAGGCTAGGAAGTTAAATTCATGACTTCGCTAGACACGAAAAATCACGGACTGTTAGAGACACTAGATTTGTGGCTTATTGCAACAATCTATAACTCACTAAACACCGTCCCCCAGCTGCCTTCTCCCATTCCTTTCCCCCTTATGACTGGAGGATTGTTAATGGGTCACTTTGTCCCTTAAAATATATGTTAACTAGTTATGCTAAGCAATCTGTTCCACCTTGTATTTAGCTGTGATACTCTGAGTACATTTCCCAGACCTGAAAAAGACCTCTGCGTGACTTGAAAGCTTCTCTTTCTCACAAACAGAAGTTGGTTCAATAAAAGATATCACTTCACCCGCTTTGTCTTGCTGGCCTTTCTATAGAACTTGTAACCACCCTATAGATTTTAATAGAGAATTCTATCACAACTGTAGAATTCTGTAACACGATTTAAAAAAAAATAAAAAAGATTAGTCTTCTCTATTCAGTTCTTACTGCTTGTAAAAATTCTTGCACCATGAGCATCCTCATTGCATTCAGTGGCACAGAACAGGGCATAAGTGACACTGAATTTAGCCTATTGAGTATAAGCAAGAGACTATATTGTACAGTACCTAAGACATAACCTAAATCTGTTTGAAAGGGAGACCTAAACTCTGTTTAGTACTTGAAAATACTGTGTTTGGTCTTAAGATAATCAGAGAAATGCCAGCTGCCTCTAATGTTTCAGAAATATTGGATTTGCAGATTTGCACAGAAGTCCTAATCTTGCTCTTTTTAAAGAAAACTTAACTTTGTCCATTGGCTTAACTAAGAACAAAAGGAGGGCTGTAACCTGTGTTTGTTTTTGCATTGTATAGGCCTCTCCCCTCATGTTTATGAAGCTGCTGACAAAAACCTGCACAAGGAGCTGAATATCTTTCAATAAAACCCTTTTAACAAGTGAATTTACAGGGTACCATAACATTTCCTTTAAAAACTAGATTGTAATTTAGTATTGTCAATTTTGCTCTTCCTCAGCAAGACACTCATTGCTTTCTAATGTATCACCCTCAGCTGAAACATTAACATAGTGAAAAGTACCTTGAACTAACCCTGTACCGTTTTGTTAAAATCAAGGAAAGTAATTCCTGCACTTTTGATGTGATGTACTTCTGCAATTACTAATTATTTAGTAAGCAATGCTAGTAAATTGTAAATTACCAGATTACTTGTTAAAATTCTCAGCAATGTAATCATGCTAAGGCTAAAATTGCGCTGCTGATTGATTTTTATTATCTAGCTGTTTTAGTTGGTAGACTAGCCTATAGTTAAGGATGACTAATGCATCTGTTTTAGAACTTGTTAACAGTTGTTTATAATTTTTGTTAAAGTTTAATGGCTTGGACTGAAATTTTCCTGCTGGAGAAGTCTCCCTCAGGCTGATTTTAAGTTTCAGCAAAAACAGTTCAGCAGTTTTCAGGAACGAGGTTAAGGAAAAATTTGTTCTTTGCCCAGGATAAAAAAAAAAAATGTTACAACCATTTCATTGAGAAGCTCTGGAGCCTCCATGCTTTGGAGAAAGAACTTGAAATCACCCTGGTGTCAGAGATGTGCAGACCTCCAACGGCCCCAGATTTTTCAGGACTGTTCCACTTTGACCCCCCCCCCCCCGCCCCCAACCCACTGTCTCAGTTAAAGAGAACATTCCCACATGGGAGGCATGGAAGTGCCTTTTGTCATTTCTGTGAAAATCTGCCCAAATTTGACCAATTCACAAGCTCCTGCAAAATTACAGTTTCCACCTGAGCAACAGAAATTTGGAGTTCATCAACTAAGTTCTCCAGAGTTTCCATCTGTACTGAGCATGCTCCAGCCCAGGCCTACAGGGACTGAACAGCACTTTTTCTGCAATTGCTCCTCCATGTTCATAGAGGCCACTGTAGGGTTGGGCACCGGAACTGATGACACTCTGAATGGTCCCTCCCTCTGAGTGGACGAAGAGTGACTAGAAGGCAGAGGGTGTGGGGAGGGGGTTGCAAGAGTAAGAGAGAAGGAGGGATATTTTGCCTCAGAAGGGGAGAGATACAGGATCCCAAGGGATGAATAGGTGCACCAGAAAAGTGTAGGCAGCAGGGTAGGGATGCTAGAGAGGACCCAGAGTGGATGGGGTGGATAGAAGTAGAAAGGAACAGAGACAGTCTGGTTGCACAGCAGTAAAACAGTGAATAACTCCTAGGGAACACTCCTCTCCAGAACTGAACTGAACCTAGAAGTCCTGAGTTCTCTACATTCCTCTGCTTTCAGCAGATAAATGTGAAAGCCACTGGCAAAGCATATTTCTCATCCCTCTCTAGTGCCTGGTCTGCCTAGAGGATAACAGTCTACTACTGCTACGACTCAGATTATTAAAGCAGTAGAAGTGTGTGCTGTGCATCTAAAGGTGTGAACTCTGCTCATGACCAACATGGGGGGTCAATAGGGCTTCATGTAATGGGATTTGGGTTTTTTAGTTTTTATTTTAATTAGGAAATTACATTCAAAAGCTAAAATAATGGTTGCAAAGTCAAGAACTCAAAAGCTCGGAAATGCCAGAATTAAGGTTGCCTAGGCAACCTTAATTCAGCCTCCTTGTGACTGCATTATGTTACAATCTTTAATCACATGATCCCATACTATGTTTTTCCACAGGACCCTGGCTTATTTAGTGGGGATGAATCAGGGTTGCACAGCAAAGGGGACTGTTACCTGTATGGTTCCTGCTTCATTTGCTACAGAAGTTGGAAGGTATATAGTACATGAGGCAGAAGATTGCAGAAGCGAAAGGAAAGTCTCATGCAGTCTTCTGCTCGGGCCTAATTTTTAAGCCCAAATTGGACCCAAGCCTTAGAAGGATGAATTGTTTTCTGACCTGACCCTTCCTTTACAAACCTGAGTCAGTGCCCCCACCTCCTGTCCTTGCACCGGCACTGCAGTGGCTGTGTGCCCTGCTCCTGCCAGCCACCACCCCCTGCTGTGCTGTGGAGAGATGGTGCAACATATTGGCACGTACTCCACAGCACACACACACAGCGCAGAAAGCTGGCTGGATGTATATAACTGCTGTTATACTACTCTGAATGGAATAAATGGACCAAAGGTGTTATCATAGCCCAGACACTCTCCAGTTTTAGTCAGTGTTAAATTAAGTCCAGGATTTGGTATACAGAGACCTCAGCCTGGTTAGTGCCATAGAAAACACCCCTTTAAAATCATTTTAATCTTTTATTAAAGATACAGAAAAGAAGGAATACAATTCAAGCATTTGAAATGTAAAGTATTAAGTGAGGTTTTTGTTTTAACAGCATTTCTTGTTCCCTTACCCTTTAGCTGGAGAGAGTTTTGGAAGGAAAAATCCCCTAGTTTGACAGTGTCTTACGTGGTATCACAGATGGTAATAACTGTCCTTTTGTGGGAAAGAGAAGAAATTACCTGAGGTAACTGGAACTGCTGTTGTTGCTGTTGTTAAAGTCCAATCCCATTTCATCCCAGGTGGTGTTTAGGAATCTGCTGGAGCTGGTAGAGATGGCATCTGTGTCCCTCTCTCTGTAACCTGGTTAGGCCAACAAGACCATTTTCAGTGGCAATTTAAACTGAAACAACTGAAGGACTTTCTGGTTGCACGTTTATTTATGAAGTAACCTTCTCTTAGACCAGTTGCCCAATTACCCAGGCTAATGAGCTTTGTCCGCCTGGCCAGAGCCCTATTTTCCAGGTGTTTTGGAGTGAATCTCTGAAGACCAGGGATAGGCAACCTATGGCACGTGTGCCGAAGGCGGCATGCGAGCTGATTTTCACTGGCACTCACACTGCCCAGGTCCTGGCCACCAGTCCAGGGGGCTCTGCATTTTAATTTAATTTTAAATGAAGCTTCTTAAACATTTTAAAAACCTTATTTACTTTACATACAACAATAGTTTAGTTATATATTATAGACTTATAGAAAGAGACCTTCTAAAAACATTAAAATG
>NC_133770.1:23961464-24002504 GCF_003597395.2 Chelonoidis abingdonii | reverse complement strand
GTCTAACAAGAAAGTAGAGACTGAAATGATTGCAGACGCTAAAATTTAACCATATGTCTATATATTTTGAAGCAGAGATTTGTTTTATCATTAAATATCTACATTTGAGTTCAACTTTATGAATTAAAGTATTCCACTTTACAGTACCTGATTAGGTGGAATTTGCAAAATATACTTTTCACCCTCTACGTTCCGATTAATTGCAATCCGGATAAACGCAAATTTTGGATAATAATGCATAACTAGTACAGCTCCAGGAGGACGACGATTCGGGCTTACATATTGTTTATATCCTAGAATTCATGTTATACGCAAAGCAGTTCCTCTGTGCCCCCCATTCTTGCTGTGCCCACCTCCCAGGCGCCCCACACCCAACAAGAATCACCTCCGCCTTTCCTAATCTCCATGAGTCATGCACAGTCCAACATCATCCCTCCTCCCATACTGTACCGCACCAAATCAGCTTTTGGGAGGGAGGAGAAGCAGAGCTAAGTGTCGTCTCGTGGAAGAGTAGAGGAACGAGTGGAAGTGAGCTGGTGGCGGGAGCGTTCTAACCTAAAAAAAAAAAAAAAAACTTCCACTATCCTTACTTGCTGGCCCTAAGCCCAAGATCACTTCTGCCATCTCACCTCCTCGCCATGAGCAGCGCCGCTCAGCATCCATTTCTCCCCTCCCAGGCTTCCACACTAAACTGCTATTTGGGTGGCTAACACTGGAGGTAGGGGTAAGCCAGAGCATTGCAGCGCGTCTGTGGTAGGAGATGAACTAGAAAGTGAGCTGGGGCGGGGCCTTGGGCGTGGGCTGACAAGCAAGTATAGAAGGGGCAAACAGATTGAACGATCCCTGCTCAGTCATGCATACCTACTCTCCTCTGAGTGCACCGCTGCCCACGTGCACTGCAGACCCGCTCCCGCGTTGCCGGGCAAAAGCTGATTGGTTTGGGCAAGCTGTGGGTGGTAGTGGAGAAGACTGGGGCAGGGAGTGGAAAACGATTATGGTCTCCTCTCCTACTTTGATGAAATGCGTCTCACGGTTAACACGGTGAGATTTCCTACTGGATGACGCAGTTATATAAATCGTGGTAGAGGGTGTATCATGTTTTTTACAAGTGCAAGTACTTGTAATAAAAAATAAAGTATAAGTAGCATGTAAACTTTAGTATTTTGTGTTGTAATCTGAAAATAATATATTTAAAAGTGAAAACATCCAAATATATTATAAATGGTAGATTATATTATTGTTTAAACATGTGTGATTATATCAATGTGTTAAATCCGATTAATTTTATTAAATCGTTGACACCTTGTTAAGAAATCTTTCAGTGTTTGATTGCTAATATGAAAGTTATTGTATAATATTTATATTATGGTATAAACCTAGATGGGAGCTCAACAATGTGTTAGTGCATTTGCAAAACACCTATATTAAGAACACTCTCATGCCCTAATGGAGCATATGTATAAGCAGTTAAAAGTGACGTGGCCAACGTGTGACATCAGGAGATGAGTGACAGAACCAGGAAAGAATACAATATCTTTGACTCCATGACAAGTGCCTTATGCCACTAGCACCCAGCAAGAGCCTCTCACAGTATATATCATGGCATTAGTGTGGTCTGGAGAAACGGGCATGAACTCTAGTCATCATTATTACAAAATCAGCCTATTCTAGCAGGGATCCCATCGCACAGATATTCTCAGTGATGGCACTATGATATTATATAATGATGAAGCCATATTATTAAATAATATATTTAAAAAAAGTTATTCAACGAACAAGTAAACTTGAATTGCTAAATTGAGACCCACTCCAAAGTACAGCCACTTTCTTGGTTCATGTGGAATTCCCATGCGCCTCTCTTCTTACAATAACCAGTCAATGAAAACTTTTACAGCTTAATTTGGTTGTTGTTTTAGTCAAAGTGCATCTGCAGATCTGTGTAGTTGGACTCCAGTGATACCATAATAAGGATAGAAGTTATTCTGGTTAGACACTATGTAGAACAAAAAACCAAATCATGGCATGTTTTGATTTTAATATTTACACATTTTGAATATCTTGATAAGTATCTGTGGAGAAATCAGAGTTCCGTCTTGTCGTTAATTCTTCTAAAATCTGGGAAATCGCAGAGTCAGTCCGGTTTCTGAATTATTGCTTTCATAAAAATGTTGTTGTGTGAGCACAAAAAAAACACTTATGTGTACTGAGAAAAGTATTAGCATAACAAAAAATAGTGTTAAAAGACATGGAAGGCTGCAAAAAATGATAGCACTCAAAGTTAGGAATACATGCAAAAAATTGGGATGGACAATTTTTAATTCAGCCTACCCTGTAGCTTAATGTATTATAAATACAGTTCTTTAGTATTATGAATCAACATTTTCTCCGCACAGTACTTCGTGACGGGAGAGACCTCTTGAGATGCACCATGACGTGCTGAAGATCACTGAGTCTAAAACCTGTCCTGCCAGATGGGCCCCTTTAACCTGGTACTCTCGCTGCAGCACAGGCTATTAAAGACTCCTCCAGCACACCAGACAGGCAAGCCACAACCCAGCTGCCAGTTTAAGGTCTGAGAAGATTCAGATTAAGGACTGCAACACACAGGGTCCACTCCTTGGAGTGCACAGACCCAAGATATATTATAATTGCCTCCTTCCCAATTTGAGAGGAACGAGTAAAACTTCTTTCCCTCCCCAAATGTTAGAAATTACATAAACTGGGTTTTAATAATAAAACAAACAAATTTTATAACACAAAAGGCAGGTTTAACAGTGAGTAAATGGAGTAGCAAACAAACAAAGCAGATTATTTAGTAAATAAACAAAAACTGAAGACTTGACGCATTAACCCATAATAGTAAGGGAATACAAATTTAACAAATTTCAACCCTGTGATATACAACAGAAAAATCCCCAAGTTTCAGTCTCTTAACTGGTTATACACAGTGTAACCTAAACTTTCGCTTTTAGGGGAAGACGAAGAATATTATGAGACAATGTAGTGCTGTTGTGCTGTTGTTATAAGTCAATCTCATTCATCACAGGATTGTGTTTAAAGGATGAGGCAGCTTGAGCGCTAGGTAGAGATAGTGAATGTTCATCTGTGTCCTCTCTCTGCAACCTCATTAGGACATCTTCATACGATTTAGGATGACAAAGCCAGGTCTAAGATGATGGAGGTGAAAGCCATGATGAAGAGATACTATCTCTATCAAGTAAGACCTCTGTTGTTACTCACACTGTCTGCACATGTTTTCCCAAAATATTTATCTTTCTTTAAAGGACCCAAAAAAGAAAGTGAGGGTGTATGATCGCCGACATACACTCATATTTACATCTTTCATTAGGCTAAGGTGAACCCAAAATTTGGCTGCGTTAATAATTTCTAGTTCTCACTCTTTTGTTTTTACCAAGTATGGTTTTTAATAGTATCACACTCATTGTTTATATAAATCAAGCCTTATTGTGTTTTAACTATTTCGAAGGTTTTTTGGTCTATCCTTTCATACCTTTTCCCATTACATTATATTATTAATAGGTGTATTGTGATTTTATGAACGAGTGTCATATACTTCCAAAACAGTCCTAAACTCCTCCTTCATGTGGGGGATAGAAATGGGGTAAAGGGCATTGTTCGTGGGCAAGGGAAGTAGTGATAGAATCATGAAAATCAATAGAGATTTGGGATTGGAAGAGACCATCAAGGAGGTCACTCACAAAGAGCCAACCACCAATAAATATCAGCAGTGGGCTTTGTCCAGCTGGGCCTTAAAAACTCTTTAAGGTATGAGAATTCCACCACCTCCCTAGGTAACCTTCCACTGCTTCACCATGCTAGATATAATAGTTTTTTACCTAATACCAAACTAGATCCTCCCCCCATGCACTTGAGTACCGATTGCTACCTTGTTTCTGTCATCGCACCACTGAAGAACTAGCCGAGCTCCATCCTCTTTGGCAACCCCCTTCAAAGTAGCTGAAGGCTGCTATTCAAATTTCTCCCTCACTACTTGTCTCTGCAGCTCCAGTTCTCTCAGCCTTCCTCATAAGTCATGTGCCCCAGTCCCCTAATTACTTTCATGCAGAGAGGTTCAGGTGGGGAGCAAGTTGTTCACATTGTCTTATCTGGTGTTCCGAGACCGGTCCAAACGAGTCAGTACTCCAGAGTGGCCTACTAGGGCTGATTATAGATGGGAATATCACTCTCCTCAATTCTTGAGTGATGCTACTACTAATGCAGACCATATGCCATTAGCCTTCTTGAGCAACCAAGAGCAACATCTGTTGATTCATATCCAGCTTCTCGTCCTACATATAATTCCAGAGTCCTTTTCTTGCAAACACTGTCCGCATTAGCCAGTCAGTCTCTACAGCCTGCAGCAGTGCATGTGAGATTCTTCCTCCTAATGCAGATCTGCCACTTGTTCATGTTAGAACTCATCAGATTCTTTTAGGCCAATTCTCCAATTTGGTCTAGTCTTCTGGAGACCCTATCACATACGCTCAGACACTCCACTGTCTCACTGCGCTTAGTTGTCATCACGCAAACTTGTCTGAGGAGTGAATCATCCCATTTATCTCAGTAACAGTTAATGAGAGCTGTTGAAAAACCACTCCCAGACAGGACACCTGGCTCCTCACTTTTACTGCCACACTAGACCCGAGCCATTGATTATCTACTTATTGAGCAGGAAGAAAAAGAAAAGCCAGCTTCTATCACCTTTATTAGTCCATTCATCTACAATCCATAACTTTTTAACTTGCTGGCAAAAATACTGTGGGAGAACTATTCAAAAAGCTTTGCTAAGTAGTAATATATCATGATCCACCGCTTTTTCCCATATCCACCAGAGCTAAGTTGTTCCATCATATCGAAGACAATCAAAATTGGTCAGGCATTCAGTGCCACTTTTGGTGAATCCATGTACTGTTCCTAATACTTTCTCTCCCTCAAGTGCTTCAAAATGATTCACTGACGACCTGCTCTAGTGAATTTTCCTTGAGGACACTGCCTGTTATGATTTTTCCAGGTCAGATGGTAGGCGAGCGTTTGTAGTTCTGGTGTCTCCTTCAATTTCCCTTTTATAAAGATGGCACCATATTTGCCTTTTATTTTCCAATTCAGTCTGGATCTCCCCTGTCGCACCATAGTTTTCAAGATAATGGGCTCTGCCAATCACATGTCAGCTCAACTACCTCAAAGCACTCATCTCAGTATGCATATCGATCAGCCCCTATGGAACTGTTGATCATGTCCACTTTTTCCTTAACTATGTCCTTAACTACCCTTTCTTCACACTGAGGCTGCTCTTCTCCTCCCCATACTATTGTCTGCCCAGTGCAGCAGTTGGAGCTGACCTTTGCTTGTGAAGCGAGGCAAAAAAAGCATTGAGCACTCCATATCTATTTCCAGTCTGTCCCTTTCATTAGTCTGTCACACTCCTAAGAAAAAAAGCTGACGCTGTTCAAAAGGAGAGTATATCATAATTGCTACCCCTAGAAGCTCAACTCCTGAACTTCTGTTTGAATCCTGTATAACCTCCCTTCACATTCCTTGCCAACGCAACTCCAATTGTGCTTGGCCTTCTTTGATTACATAACACCCGTTCCATGCTCAAGCAGTATTTTTATGCTCCTCCTAGTTCATCTGTCAAAGTTTCACTTCTTGTAAAGCTTCACTTCTCTTGGCGAAGTTTTCGCTTTCTGGGCCACTACAGTAGCATCGAAATGTCTACTAGCAGGGGTTGGCAACCTTTTCAAGTGTGTGGCTGAGTTTTTCCATTTTCACTCTAATTCTAAGGTTTTGCGCGTGCCAGTAATACTATTGTTAACTTTTTTAGAATCGGTCATCCTTTCTATAATTATAATATATACTAAACTATTGTATGTTAAGTAAATTATAAGTTTTTAAATGTGTTAAGAAGCATTCATTTAAAATAAAATGTAAAGAAATGCCAGACCACTCTGGACTGGTGGGGCCAGAAGCATGGCAGTTTTGATGCCGCATGTGCAAACATCAGCCTCGCAATGCCGCCTTCGTCATCAGTGCCATAGTGTCCTATCCCTTGGTCTTCAGAGATCACTCCAAACACCTGGTAAATAAGGGCTTTCTGGCCGGTCGGACCAATGCTCATTAGACTGGGTAAATGGTGCAAACTGGTCCTAGAGAAGGTTCTTCAAGATAATACGCACATGCAACCATAATAGTCCTTCAGTTGTTTCAGTTAAATTGCCACCTTGAAAATGTCCTTCGTTGCCTAACCAGGTTACAGAAGAGAGGACACAGATGCATATCTACAGCTCCACGCCATGATTCATAACACCACCTGGGATGAATTGGGATTGAACTTTACACAACAAGACAAAACAGCAAGAATTCCCATACCTCAGTGCTTTTTCTCTTATCCCAAAAAAGGACAGTTGAATACCATCTGTGCTGAACACGTAAGACACTGTTATATACTAGGTATCGTTTTCCCTTCCAAACTCTCTCCAGCATAAGGTAAGCGGAACAAGACAATGCTGTTAAAAAAAAACCTCATTATAATACTTTACATTTCAAATGCTTATTTGGTATTCCTTCTTTTCTGTATCTTTATAAAGATTTACAATATATTTATTTGGTTAAGGGTGTCTTTCTATGCATAATTCCAGCCGAGGTCTCTGTATACCATACTCCTGACTTTAATTTAACACTGACTAACTGGAGAGGTCTGGCTATGATAAACACTTGGTCCATTTATTCCTATTCAGTAGTACTAACAGCCTTTAACAATCCAAGCAGTTTCTGCGCTGTGTGTGTGTCTTGGAGTACGTCCATATATGTGCACCATCTCTCCACAGCACACAGGGGGTGGTAGGCGCAGAGCAGGCACCACATCCTGCTAGTGCCGTGCTAAGTGTACAGGAGGTGGGGCACTTATCTCTAGGTTTTTTAACGAATGTGGTCATCGTCAGAAAACCAAATTATCTCTTCTAAGGCTGGGTCAATTTGGTCTTAAGAAATTAGGCCCTACCGCAGAAGACGTGCATAACTTCCTTTCGCTTCGCCAACTCTCCTCATGTTACTATTATACTTCCAACTCGTGTAGCAAATGAAGCAGGGAACCTTATCCATAACAGTTCCCCTTTTTCTGTGCAACCCTGATTCATTCCCACTAAATTAAGAATAAATGAAAACTCAGCACACCACTTCTGAAAGGTTGCCAACCCCTGCTGTAGACTTTCATGGCTACTGTAGTGGCCCAGAAAGCGAAACTTGCCAAGAAGTGGAAGCTTACAAGAAGTGGAAACTTTGGACAGATGACTAAGGAGGAGCATAAAAATACTGCTTGAGCATGGAGGGGTGTAATCAAGAAGGCCAAAGCACAATTGGAGTTGCAGTTAGCAAGGAATGTGAAGGGTAACAAGAAGGGTTTCTACAGGTATGTTGGCAACAAGAAGAAGGTCAGGGGAAGTGTGAGACCCTTACTGAATGGGGGAGGCAATCTAGTGACAGATGATATGGAAAAAGCTGAAGTACTCAATGCTTTTTTTGCCTCGGTCTTCACAGACAAGGTCAGCTCCCGAACTGCTGCACTGGGCAGCATAGTATGGGGAGGAGATGAGCAGCCCTCAGTGGTGAAAGAACAGTTTAAGGACTATTTAGAAAAGCTGGACATGTACAAGTCCATGGGGCTGGATCTAATGCATCTGAGAGTGCTGAGGGAGTTGGCTGATGTGATTGCAGAGCCATTATCTTTGAAAACTCATGGCGATCAGGGGAGATCCCAGATGATTGGAAAAAAGGCAAATATAGTGCCCATCTTTTAAAAAGGGAAGAAGGAGAATCCAGGAACTACAAACCGGTCAGCCTCACCTCTGACCCTGGAAAAATCATAAAGCAGGTCCTCAAGGAAAATCATAGAGCAGGTCGTCAAGGAATCCATTTTGAAGCACTTGGAGGAGAGAGAAGTGATCAGGAACAGTCAACATGGATTCACCAAGGGCACGTGATGCCTGACCAATTTGATTGCCTTCTATGATGAGACAACTAGCTCTGTGGATATGGGGAAAGCGGTGGACATGATATATCTTGACTTAAGCAAAGCTTTTGATATGGTCTCCCACAGTATTTTTGCCAGCAAGTTAAAAAAGTATGGATTGGATGAATGGACTATAAGGTGGATAGAAAGCTGGCTCAATAAGTAGTAATCAATGGCTCAGTGTCTAGTTGGCAGCCAGTATCAAGTGGAGAGCCCCAGGGGTCTGTTCTGGGGTCGGTTTTGTTCAACATCTTCATTAATGTTCTGGATAATGGGATGAATTGCACCCTCAGCAAGTTTGCGGATGACACTAAGCTGCAGGGAGAAGTGGGTACGTTGGAGGGTAGTGATAGGGTCCAGAATGACCTAGACAAATTGGAGAATTGGGCTAAAAGAAATCTGATGAGGTTCAACAAGAACAAGTGCAGAGTCCTGCACTTAGGAGGAAGAATCCCATGCACTGCTGCAGGCTGAGGACTGACTGGCTAAGCGGCAGTTCTGCAGAAAAGGACCTGGAGATTATAGTGGACGAGAAGCTGGATATGAATCAACAGTGTGCTCTTGTTGCCAAGAAGGCTAATGGCATATTGGTCTGCATTAGTAGGAGCATACACATCAAGGAATTGAGAGAGAAAGTGATATTACCCTCTATAATCAGCATAGTTAGGCCATCTGGAGTACTGAGCGTCAGTTTGGGGTCCTCGGAACTACAGAAAGACAATGTGAACAACTTGCCCCTCACCTGAACCTCTTCTGCATGAAAGTAATTAGGGGACTGGGGCACATGACTAATGAGGAAGTGCTGAGAGAACTGGAGCTGCAGAGACAAGACGTGAGGGAGAAAATTTGAATAGCAGCCTTCAGCTACTTGAAGGGGGGTTCCAAAGAGGATGGAGCTCGGCTGTTCTCAGTGGTGGCAGATGACAGAACAAGGAGCAATGGTCTCAAGTTGCAGTGGGGGAGGTCTAGGTTGGATATTAGTAAAAACTATTTTACTAGCATGGTGAAGCAGTGGAATGGGTTACCTAGGGAGGTGGTGGAATCTCCATCCTTAGAGGTTTTTAAGGCCCAGCTTGACAAAGCCCTGGCTGGGATGATTTAGTTGGGGTTGGCTCTGCTTTGAGATGACCTCTTGAGGTCTCTTCCAACCCTAATCTTCTATGATTCTATGATTCTATGATCCTACTTCCCCTGCCACGCAATCCCCTTTAGCCCCATTTCTACCATCCCACCACATGAAGGAGGAGTTGGACTTTTGGGAAGTATATGACACCGTTCATAAAATGTCACAATAACCTATAATAATAAATGTTAATGGGAAAAGGTATGAAAGGAAGACCAAAAAAACTGAAATAGTCTAAACAACAAAAGGCTATTGATATTAATCAAGGAGTATATTAAAAACCATACTTGGTAAAAACAAAAGATGTGGAACTAGAAATTAACGAGCCAAAATTGGTGGGTCACACATTAGGCCTAACTGAAAGATAAAATAGTGAGGGGACGGTCTATTTCACCCATCACTTTCTTTTTTGGGTCCTTTAAAGAAAGAAATATTTTGGGGAAAAGTGCAGACAGTGGAGTAACAAACAGAGGCTACTGAAGCAAGTATCACTCTCATGGCTTTCACCCCCATCATCTCCTAGGACCTTGGGCCTTTGTCATCCTAATCCTGAGAGATGTCCTAATGAGGTTGCAGAGAGAGGGACACAGATGACATTGCCATCTCTACCAGCTCCAGCTGCATCCTAAACACTACCTGGGATGAAATGAGATTGGACTTTAACAACAGCAACAACAGCAGCTCCAGTTGTCTCAACTAATTTCTTCTCTTCCCCTAAAAGGACAGTTATTACCATCTGTGATACCATGTAAGAGACTGTCAAACTTGGGGATTTTTCCTGTTTATATCACAGGGTGAAGATTTGTTAATTTGTATCCTACCTATGTACTGTGTTAAGCTCAGTCTTCAGTTTTTGTTTATTTACTAAAATAATCTGCTTTGTTCTGTTTGCTATCCATTTTACCACTTTAAACCTGCCTTTTGTAGTTAATAAAATTTGTTTTGTTTATTATTAAACCCAGTTTATGTAATTTCTAACATGGGGAGGGGATAAGAAGTTGTTCATACCTTCCTCCAAATTGAGGGAGGAGGCAGATTTCATAATATATCTTTGGGTCTGCACTCCAAGGGAGGTGGACACCTGTGTGCTTGGGCAAGTCCCTTAATCTGAATCTTCTCAGACCTAAACTGCAGCTGGGTGTGGCCTGCCTGTCTGTGTGCTGGAGGAGGCTTTAATAGCCTGGCTCAGCGAGACAGGTTAAAGGGGGCCCATGCTGGCAGAACAGGTAGACTCAGTGGTATCTCAGCACAGCAGGTGGCATCTCAAGGGGTCCAACCCGTCACAGTACTGTGGAGAAAAATGTGATCATATAACTAAAGACTGTATTATAATACATAAGCACAGGGAGGCTGAACTAAAATTGCTCACTCCAATTTAATTCTGGCATTTCCTAACCTTTTGAGTGCTTCATTTTGCAGCCTTCATGTTCTTTTAACATATTTTTTGTTATCTAATACTTTTTACATTAACACAAGTGCTTTTTTTTGCTCACACAACTAACAGCTTTTGAGAAAGCAAATACATTCCAGAAACACGGACTGACTCTGGATTTCTCCCAGATTTTAGAAGATTAACGACACAGACTGACTCTGGATTTCTCCCAGATCTTCACAGAGTATTCAAAATGTGAAATTTTAAAATCAAAACATGCAGAGGTTTTTGTTCTAACATGTGCTAACCAGATGACTTCTATCCTTATAATGGTACCTGGAGCCAACAACACAGGATCTGCAGTATGCACTTTGACAAAAACAAACCAAAATTATAGTAAAAGTTTGCTGGTTTATGTTAAAAAAGCAGGGAATTTCCTACAGGAACAAGAAAGGGGCTGATACTTTGAGGTCTCAATTTACATTTCTAAGTTTACTGTGTTCGAAAACTTTTTGTAAAACTATTTTAATAAATGGCTTCATCATATTAAACAGTGACCATCACTGGAATATCTAGGTGCTGATGTGTCAGCTGCATGAATAGGCTGATTTGAATAATGAGACTAGGAGTTCATGCCCGTTCTCCAGACCACATCTAATGTCCACTGATAGTACTACTGTGAGAGGCTCTGGGGTCTAGTGGCAAAGGCACTGGCATAGGAGTCAAGATATCTGATTTCTTTTCCTGGTTCTGTCACTCATCTCCTGTGTAACCTTGGCCACGTCACTTTACTGCTTATACCCATAGCTCATTAGGGCAGAGAGTGGTTCTTACTATGTGTTTGCACAATGCCTAGCACAATGGAGCTCCAATCTAGGTTTTACCATAATATAAATATTAACAATAACTTTCATATTAGCATCACAGCACTGAAAGATTTCTACTAGGGTTGTCAAGCGATTAAAAAAATTAATCGTGATTAATCACATGATTAATCACACTGTTAAACAATAATAGAATACCATTTAAATATTTTGGATGTTTTCTACATTTTCAAATATATTAATTTCAGTTACAACACAAAATACAAAGTGTACAGTGCTCACTTTATATTTATTTTTTATTACAAGTACTTGCACTGTAAAAAAACAAGATACACCTCTACCCCGATATAACGTGGTCCTTGGGAGCCAAAAAATCTCACCGTGTTATAAGTGAGACCGCATTACATCAAGGTAGGGAGAGGAACCACTTTTACCACTCCCTGCCCCAGCTTCTCCACTACCACCCCAGGCTTGCCACACCAATCAGCTGTTTGGCCCGGCAAGCCTGGGGAGGGGGAGTGCAGTGGCAGCGGTGCACTCAGGGGAGGAGGTAGAGATGAGCTGGAGCAGGGAGCGGTTCCTCTGTGCCCCCTATTACTTGCTGCAGCCCCCGCCCAAGGTCCCCCCGCCCCAGCTCACTTCCGTTCCATCTCCTACCACAAGCGCGCTGCAGCTCTGCTTCCCCCCCTACCCCTCCAGGCTTGCCACGCCAATCAGCAGTTTAGTGTGGGAAGCCTGGGAGGGAGGAGAAATGGAGCTGAGCGGCGCGCTCATGGGAGGAGGTGGAGGCAGAAGTGAGCTGGGGCAGGGCCACAGCAAGTAAGGGAGGGGCACAGAGGAACCGCTCCCCGCCCCAGCTCACCTCCACTCCGTCTCCTCCTCCTCCTTCCACGAGCACGACACTTAGCTCTGCTTCTCCTCCCTCCCGAAAAGCTGATTGGTGCGGCAAGCCTGGGAGGGAGGGGGGAGATGTGGAGCTGCAGCATGCTCATGGGATTAGGCAGAGCGGAGGTGATCTGGGGTCGGGGGTGGGCCCTGGGGAGGGCCACAGCAAGTAATGGGGGGCACAGAGGAACTGCTTGCGTAACATGAATTCAGATATAACAAGGTAAAGCAGTCCTGTCCCCTGGAGCTGTACTTTACTGCATTATATCCAAATTTGCGTTATATTGGATTGCATTATATCGGCGTAGAGGTGGAAATAGTATTTTTCAATTCACCTAATACAGGTACTGTAGTGCAATATCTTTATCATGAAAGTTGAACTTACAAATGTAGAATTATGTATAAAAAAACAACCTGCATTCAAAAATAGAACAATGTAAAATTTTAGCGTCTGCAAGTCCACTCAGTCCTACTTCTTGTTCAGCCAATCGGTCAGACAAACAAGTTTGTTTACATTTGCAGGAGATAATGCTGCCCATTTCTTGTTTACAATGTCACTTGAAAGTGAAAACAGCCATTCTCATGGCACTATTGTAGCCGGCATCATAAGATATTTATGTGCCGGATGCACTAATGTTCATATGTCCCTTCATGCTTCAACCACCATTCCAGGGGACATGTGTCCATGCTGATGATGGGTTCTGCTTGATAACAATCCAAAGCAGTGCAGACTGACATATGTTCATTTTCATTATCTGAGTCAGATGCCATCATTAGAAGGTTGATTTTCTTTTTTGGTGGTTTGTGTTCTGTAGTTTCCGCATCGGAGTGTTGCTCTTTTAAGACTTCTGAAAGCATGCTTCACACCTCGTCCTTCTCAGATTATGGATGGCACTTCAGACTCTTAAACCTTGGATTGAGTGCTGTAGCTATTTTTAGAAATCTCCCATTGGTACCTTCTTTGCGTTGTGTCAAATCTGCAGTGAAAGTGGTCTTAAAATGAACAACATGTGCTGGGCTGTTATCTGAGACTGCTAGAACATGAAATATATGGCAGAATGCAGGTAAAACGGTAAAATACAATTCTCCCCCAAACAGTTCAGTCACAAATTTAATTAACACGTTATTTTTTTAATCAGCATCATCAGCATGGAAGCATGTCCTCTGGAATGGTGGCTGAAGCATAAAGGGGCATACAAATGTTTAGCATATCTGGCACGTAGGTACCTTGCAATGCTGGCTACAGAAGTGCCATGCAAAAAAAATAAATCTACATTTGTAAGTTTCACTTTCACAATAAAGAAACTGCACTACAGTACTTGTATGAGGCAAATTGAAAAATACTATTTCTTTTGTTTAGCATTTTTACAGAGCAAATATCTGTAATAAAAATAATATACACTTTGATTTCAATTATAACACAGAATACAATATATATGAAAATGTAGAAAAACATCCAAAATATCTAATAAATTTCAATTGGTATTCTATTGTTTGTGCAATTAAAACTACAATTAATCACGCCTAATATTTTTGAGTTAATCACGTGAGTTAACTGCGATTAATTGACAACCCTAATTTCTACACAAATTTGGGAACAAAGGAGCTGTAATACCTGCTGAACATTTAAGGCTACCTTGTGATTTAAAGGCACCTGTAATACATGCTGAACATTTAAGGCTACCTTGTGATTTAAAGGCACCTAAAACACTGCACTTAGTGTGTATCTCTACACTCCAATTAGACACCATGGCTGGCCTGTGCCAGCTGACTAGGGCTCAGGCTAATTGGCTGTTGAATTGCATGTAGATGTTCAGGCTTGAGCTGGAGCCTGGGCTCTATGACTATGGAAGGTGGAAGCCCAAACTTCTACAGAGCAGTTAAACAGTCCCTTAGCCTAAGCCTGAGTCAGATGGCATGGGCCAGTTGTGGGTGTCTATTGCAGTGTAGACATACTCAGTGGAAGCTGCTGGGTACTGAGCACTTTTGAAAATGTGGCTACTTTTATCCAGGTGCTTAAGTGGGAGCTGAACTCCTAGCTGGCCCCATGGCATACAGAATGTCTGTGCCAAAGCCAGAAATTCAACCCTGATTTTCTGAGTCCCAGTGCAGTGCCTTAACCACAGATAAGACCTTCCTTCTCCTGAGGTCTTAGACTTGTAAAACCATATGTGGTGAGGGGGGTAGGGAAATGTAGAAAAGTTACTGGCAGCAAAATGGAGTTAGCCAAAATCATAGATTTTAAGGTTAGACTGGACCATTCTGATCATCTAGTCTGACCTCTTACATAACACAGGCCTAGAATTTCACTAACTGATTCCTGCACCAAATCCATAACTTCCAGTTTGGTTAGAGTACTTATTTTATTAGGACATCCAATGATGATTTTAAAAACTTCGAATGGTAGAGAATCCACCATATCCTTAAGTAAGTTGTTCCAGTGTTTAATGATTAGAGCGGATCAATTTTTTTTCTTTCTCATGGAAATTGGACTTTTTGCCAAAAAGCCTAAAACCAAAGTACTTCCGTTTGGAAACCCCACCTCAGTGTTTCATAGGAATTATAGTTCAGTTGACTCATATAGAATATCTATCAAAAAGACATTTTATAAGTGGAACTCCAAGGAAATAGAAACATGAAAACTAATGCTTTTTTTAGTTGGAGAGAAGCTCATGTGAAACAGTGAAAACACTTAAATCAAGGTCGGGTTGACATGCTATTTTAATGGGCTTGTGCCATCCGCTTAATCTAGTCTTTTCAATTTACCTCAGGTTTAAAACTTGATATGGAGGGTGAAGTATATTTTCCAAACCAGTTCATCCATTTGGTACTTACGTACCTTCATAATGAAGTAACTGGTACTGAGCTGGAGATACTGCAGTTTTGCTTCCTGTTAAAACAGCTTAAAAAGGATTTGCTTCTTGTTTAAATTAGCAAGTGAAACATACATACCAGATAAGAATGTTATATTTCCTGCACTACAGATTTGTTGTTGAAATATAATCACTATCTCTGGTCAGTTTTTCTTCAGCATGTTGGACAGGTGACTCTGTTTAATCTCAGAGAGAATTTTTAGGAAAGCATTATTTCTTTTTTTTTCTGTAGCCTAGCACAAGGATGGGCAAACTTTTTGGCCCGAGGGCCACACCTGGGTATGAAAATTGTATGGCAGGCCATGAATGCTCACAAATTGGGTTGGGGTGTGGGGGATGGAGGGGTGAGGGCTCTCGCTAGGGATGCAGGCTCTGGGGTGGAACCAGAAATGAGGAGTTTAGGGTATGGGAGGGGGCTCCAGGCTGGGACAGGAGGTGTGGGATGTGGCGGGGACAAGACCGGCGCTAGGGGTTTTAGCACCCTAGGCGCACGGCAATTTCGCCACCCCGCGCCCTGGTCCCGCGTCTCCGGTGGAGCTGCTGCAGTTGTGCCTGCGGAGGGTCCGCTGGTCCGTGGCTACGGTGGAGCTGCTGAGGCATGACTGCAGCAGCTCCACTGGAGCCGCCTGCCGCCCCCTCCGGCAAAATGCTGCCCACCAATAATCCTGGCGCCCTAGGCGATTGCCTAGGCCGCCTAAATGAAAGCGCTGACCCTGGGAAGTGAGTGAGGGCTCTGGCTGGGGGTGTGGGATCTGGGGTGGGGGCTGAGGATGAGGAGTTTGGGATGTAGGAGTGTGCTCCGGCCTGGGACCGAGGGGTTCGGAGGGCAGGATCGGGATCAGGGCTGGGGCAGGGGGTTGGTGTAGGGGAAGGGGTGCAGGCTCCAGCTGGGGGTGCAGTCTCTGGGGTGGGGCTGGAGATGAGAGGTTTGGGGTGCAGGAGGGTGCTGCAGGCTGGGATTGAAGGGTTCAGAGGGCAGGATGGGGATCAGGGCTAGAGAATGGGGTTGGAGTGCGGGAAGTGGCTCAGGGGTGCAGGGTCAGGGCAACATTTACCTCAAACAGCTCCTGGAAGCAGCACCATGTCCCTTTTCCAGCTCCTGTGTGGAGGCGCAGCCAGGTGGCTCTGCTGCACACAGCTACAGTTCCCAGCAAATGGGAGCTGCGGGGGTGATGCTTGGGGTGGAGGCAGCATGTGGAGTGGAGTGATCTGGCTGCACCTATGCATAGGAGCTGGAGGGGACATGCCGCTGGTTCCGGGAGCTGCACAGAGCAGCCCCCAACCCTAGTCCCTGGCTGGAGTGGGGCAAGCCCCAGACCTCACTCCCCAGCAGGAGCTTAAGGGCTGGATTAAAATGGCTGGCAGGCTGGATGCGGCCTGTGGGCCATAGTCTGTCCACTTCTGGCTTAGCAAATAGTGCCTAATGTCTGTAGCCCAGCAGAACTCAGATAGGTCCAGTGGCTAGGGTGCTAGGCTGGGATTTAGGAGGCCATGGTGTGATGGAATTGGAGCTGCTCTGCAATAAGTTATTCTGTGTGTTGACCTGGTGTGATGGGGTGTACAAACCCCACACTGGGAAACAAGGGGTTAAGGGATTATTTTGGGCTCAGATAGTCCTGCCCCACCACAACTGCAGCAAATGATCCATCTGCTGGAGGAATTAAAAGAGAGAGAAATGGCTCATTTGGGTGGCAGAGCAGAGCATAGCTGAGCTGAGCTTCGTTGAGCTGAGCAGTGTGGCTCTGACACAGCTGCCTAAAGGGCCTCCCTGAGGCTCACCCAAGTGAGGACTATTACACCTGGTTATTGAGATTTTTTTCTATATTAATATCTTGGTTTCATCTAACAGAAGATTGTAAGGAAAAACAAGCAGGAAGGAGACGAGAAGGGCTCAAGCTAATCCATGTCTCAGCAAGGCGTTAAGAGGCAATGCCAGAACAGGAAAAGACCTGGGAACCAGCGCTCAAAAGAACTGTATTAGGCTTAAAAAGGAACACACACTCTCTCTCCATGGATAGATGGTGTCTGAGACACAGGCACCTGCTGGGTGTCTGAAGAAGTTAGGCCTACCTAGGCTACCATTAGGAACAGGTAAACCTTCAGGTCAGGCAGGCATGTGTGTAGATTGTTTTAAAGTTATTTTTCCTCTAATGCTTTGTTCCTAGTGCAAAATAACAATAGCTTGGTTTTAAGAAGACTGTTGGTCACTGTAGACCACTAGTCACAGCCTCCAAAAGGAAGAATCACCCGTGTCTGAACCTGTCAGACCTACAGATTCAGAATGGTTGACACATCAAGTCCTGCAGCCCAGGGCCTAGTCTAAAAAGGTATGTCTACACTATAATTAGTGCCTTGTGCCAGCTAACTGAAGCTTGGGCAGCAGGGCTGTTTAATTGCAGTGTAGACTTTTGGGCTCAGGTTGGAGACTGGGCTGTAGGATCCTGCCACATGGGAGGGTCCCAGATCTCAGTCTGCAGACTAATCCCGAATGTCTATATCACAATTAAACAGCCCCTTAACCTGAGCCCCATGAGTATGAGTAGCTGACACGGGCCAGCTTCAGGTGTTTAATTGCAGTGTAGACATACCCTGAGTGGGAGAATTGCAAAACTTTACCCCGGGATAGGTAAAGGTATATAGCCTAATATCTGAAGAGTGCACTCAGACCAGAAAAGGAGGAGAGGTGCAGCTAGCCTTGTCACAGGGACATTAGGAAGAGTGCAGGGATGGATGCAAAAAGTAGAGTTTTATTGTATTTTGACAGAGGTGACCACAAGCTTGCATTTGATGTGATGGGGAAGAGGAGTCAGTGGAAGGATATAAAGAGGGAATTGACTTTATCAAAATGATAGAATCATAGAATCATAGGACTGGAAGTGACCTTGAGAGATCATCTAGTCCAGTCCCCTGCACTCATGGCAGGACTAAGTATTATCTAGATCATCCCTGACAGGTGTTTGTCAAACCGGCTCTTAAAAATCTCCAATGATAGAGATTCCACAACCTCCCTAGGCAATTTATTCCAGTGCTTAGGCACCCTGACAGTTAGGAAGTTTTTCCTAATGTCCCACCTAAACCTCCCTTTCTGCAGTGTAAGCCCATTGCTGCTTCTCCTATCCTCAGAGGTTAAAAAGAACAATTTTTCTCCCTCCTCCTTGTAACAACCTTTTATGTATTTGAAAAGTGTTAGCATGTCCCCTCTGAGTCTTCTCTTCTCCAGACTAAACAAACCCAATGTTTTCAATCTTCCCTCATAGGTCATGTTTTCTAGACCTTTCATCATTTTTATTGCTCTTCTCTGGAATTTCTATAATTTGTCCACATGTTTCCTGAAATGTGGCGTGCAGAACTGGACACAATACTCCAGTTCAGGCCTAATTAGTGTGGAGTAGAGCAGCAGAATTACTTCGTGTGTCTTGCTTACAACACTCCTGCTAATACATCCCAGAATGATGTTCACTTTTTTTGCAACAGTGTTACACTGTTCACTCATATTTAGCTTGTGGTCCACTATGACCCCCAGATCCCTTTCTACAGTACTCCTTCCCGGGCAGTCATTTCCCATTTTGTATGTGTGCAACTGATTGTTCCCTCCTAAGTGGAGTTCTTTGCATTTGTCCTTATTGAATTTCATCCTGTTTGCTTCAGCCCATTTCTCCAGTTTGTCCAGATCATTTAGAATTTTAATCATATCCTCCAAAGCACTTGCAGCTCCTCACAGCTTGGTATCATTTCCGAACTTTATAAGTGTTCTCTCTATGCCATTATCTAAATCACTGATGAAGATATTGAACAGAACAGGACCCAGAACTGATCCCTGCAGGACCCTACTCGTTATGCCCTTCCAGCATGACTGTGAACCACTGATAACTATGATGGCCAAGGAGGGTGTCTTTCATTGTGGCATTTTGTATGGACTGGGGCAAGGGCAGATTGAGAATCAAGGAGGCTAGCAAGGGGGATGTTGCAGTGGTCAATTACAGGTATAGATGAAAAATTAATGGTGTGGCTATTTTTCAATGAAAGCTGCTGCTGCCTTCCTCTCTATCTAATAGGTGCCCCAACACAGGAAGTTTGTGTTTTTGTAGAGTTGAGCACCTTCTGTGACGTGATCATTTGGAGTCAAGTGGCCCTTAAGCAGTGGTACAAAAAATTCTGGGTATGGGAGCACAAAAACAAACCTTTAACCTGTGCTATCTTTTGTGATTCAGTAAACTAAATGTTTCAATGTATCTGTCCTTATTTATAAGTTGGATTGTTGCATCATTGCAAAGGTAACTACTAAGAGGTAAATGTTATAATACTTTCTCCATAACTCCCATTGAAGTCAAATGAGTGTGTAACCCATCTTCTGTGCGTGGTGCTCTGTGCTATCTAATGGCACCAAGGCCACATAAAGAGAGAGATTAATGAGTCTGCACTACAGCCTTAACTAACAGGCATATAGCTTTTAGCTCCTGCACTAATCTCCAGAGGCCCCAGGTTCAATTCCACCTGCTGATACCCAGTGTCTGTCAGTGTTACAAATGCAAGTGAGTGGATGGGCACAAATAAGCCAGTTATCCAACCCTTAATATTTGTGCCTGTAATCAGTTGCAAGTCCAAAAAACTTGAGTAGGACATTTGGGTTATGTCACTTAGTCTAAAGTGGGAAATGGAAATGGAGACTTATGGTGAAGGACAGGGGATGTATTTGTTTTTTGTTTGACTAGCTGTCCAATTATACATTTTGATATCGGGAAGATAGAGGCTTTATCTTCTGTTTGTTGGTTGAATTAGTTTATGGTTGTTTCTCTGGGTTGTTTATAATTTGATAGGAAGGATCTGGAAATTAGATTTATCTGTCTGAAAAGGTTGTTACAGAGGGAATAGAACAGTTTAGAACAAAAATAATAAACAAGGGTTTGTAGACCAATGTCGCAACACTAAACCTTGCAGGAAATGAATTCATATTTCTGTTTCTGAGTAATTCTAGGGAAAACATAACAAAATGGTACAGAACTTGTTACTGAAATACATTTTATAAAATAAATATTTGGAGTTAGCAAAACTACATGACTCAATCCCGCAAGGCTCTGAGTGTTGCCTACAAAATGCCGAGGAGTCTGCAAGTCTTCGTAAAGGGTGCTTAACGCTTCACAAAAGAGGTGCTCAACACCTTGCTGGATTACACCTTAAAATGATAAAACAGTATCCATGGGAGTTTTAGGAACCAAATCCTTAGAGCTGCTGTGGATCTCCCAGTGACACCAATGGGAGATGAAGTACGTCAGCGCTCTTCAGGGCTGGGAGTTACTTTTTCAAAATATGTTCTCCTTTCTCCACTAGGAACTGAGACGGACATTTCTTTCTAAATCCTTCTTTTCAGCCATTCTGGACTCTTCCAAACATTTCTTTTAGAGCTGAAATTTCTCAAGCTTAGATTCAGCCAGAGGTGTTTTTTAAAAACATAATAATTTGGCGGAGATTTAGAATCATAGAATCATAGAATCAAAAGGTTGGAAGGGACCTCATGAGGTCATCTAGTCCAACCCCCTGCTAAAGGCAGGACCACTTTCCCTAAATAATCCCAGCCAGGGTGCGGTCTAGCCGGACCTTAAATAGCTCTAAAGATGGAGATTCTACCACCTCCCTAGGTAACCCATTCCAATACTTCACCACTCTCCTAGTCAGAAAGTTTTTTCTAATATCCAGCCTCGACTTCCGCAACTGCAACTTCAAACCATTGCTCCTTGTTCTGTCCTCCGTCACCACTGAGAACAGCCTAGCTCCCTCCTCCTTGGAGCACCCCTTCAAGTAGTTGAAGGTTGCTATCAAATCCCCCCTTAGTCTTCTCTTCTGCAGGCTAAATAAGCTTAGTTCCTTCAGTCTCTCTTCATAAGTCATGTGCTCTAGTCCTCTAATCATTTTTGTTGCCCTCCGCTGGACTCTCTCCAATTGTTCCACGTCCTTTTTGTAGTGTGGCGCCCAAAACTGGACACAATATTCCAGATGCGGCCTCACCAGTGCCGAATAGAGGGGAATAATCACATCCCTCGATCTGCTGGCAACACTCCTACTAATACAGCCCAGTATGCTATTAGCCTTTTTGGCTACAAGAGCACACTGTAGGCTCATGTTCAACTTTCCATCTACCGTAACCCCAAGATCCTTTTCTTCAGCACTGCTACTTAGCCAAACAGTCCCCAGCCTGTAGCAGTGCATGGGGTTTTTCTGTCCTAAGTGCAGGACTTTGCACTTGTCCTTGTTGAACTTCATGAGGTTTCTTGTGGCCCACTTCTCCAATTTGTCTAAGTCTCCCTGAATCCTATCCCTGCCCTCCAGCGTGTCCACCACTCCCCCCAACTTGGTGTCATCTGCAAATTTACTTAATGTGCAAGCTATCCCATCATCAAGATCATTAATGAAGACATTGAATAGAACGGGCCCTAAGACAGACCCCTGGGGCACACCACTTGTTACTGGTTGCCAACTAGAGAGTGTGCCATTGATACCTACCCGCTGAGCCCGTTGATTCAGCCAGTTTTCTATCCACTTCACAGTCCATTCCTCCAACCCATACTTCCTTAGTTTGCTGATGAGAATGCTGTGGGAAACCGTGTCAAAAACCTTACTAAAGTCAAGGTATACAACATCAACAGCTTTGCCCCCATCCACAAGTCCAGTCATCTCATCATAGAAAGCAATCAGGTTGGTCAGGCATGATTTAGGTAAAGGTTAAAGGAAATCCACTTAAAAAGAGGGAGAAAATCCCTGTCAACCATTCTGAATCAGATGAAGATAAAAAAAAAGAATTCTCACTTAAGAAAAATCTAACTACTTTATTTTAGCCAGGGTTAAAACAGCCGAAGTTTGAAAAAATGATTTAGATGTAGCCTTCATTGAGGAGTAGAGTCTTTGCTTGATTAGGAAAAAAAACCAAGATTTTTCTTTAAAATAAAGTTCTGAACATGCTCACTAGAAAATTTCCTTGTTGAAATTTAGAATTTTTACTGAAAAAATTGGGGGGAAAATCAACTACATTTCAAAATCTGAAATTTTTTTTCACATTTTGCTTAGTTAGGCCTAGCACATGTGCTCACATAAACATAGAGGAATTATGGGCCAGGATAGGCAAGTAAACAGTACAGGTAAAAACTTAGCTGTTGGAATTATTTCATTTTTGAGCACTTGATTTTGCCCATTTAGAATCTGTAACCTTAGCATTGCCTCAGTACTATTGTTATTGTTTAATCTCCGAATGATCCTCTGCCTGCACAGGTCTGCACTGATCTCCTTTTACTCTTTGGATGCAATTTGTTCAAATGTAATGTTGTATGGGTCACATTGTTATGGAGCTGCCTATGCAAGCAAAGTTTTTTTGAATCAAAGATTCTTTCAAATGAGAAAATGTTAATAATTAAGGCATTTAGCAGGGTATGCAAATAAATTGATAAAAAGGGGGAAGGCAGAGAATGAATGGGAGAGGAAATCACAGTCTGGCTCCTGTCCTGCTCCTGAGTTAGCACAGCTGTGTGCTGCCCTTTACTTGGGCAGAACTGTAGCATTTCAATCCCACCTTGAAACTATTGTCAAAAGTTACCTGTTAGGATACACTGGCCCTGTTCTATCTACTGTCTTGCACCTGGTATAGCCATTTGCACGTATGTGAAGAAAGTATAAAACACTGCGAAACCAGACAGGTAGAGCATTTTACCCACACTGCACTCACTTTGCCCAGATGGAAATGCTACACAAGGGGCAAAGCAGTGGAAAATCAGGACCATTTATGTTTCAATAAACCTGGTCTTCATTTTGAATCCTGAAGCTGATGAGTCACTGTTTGTCTGGTGTTCTGACACTTGTCTCCTACTCATCAGTCATGAGATTTAGCTAAAAACTCTGTGTACTAAAGCTGGGGGAGATGCATCTCAAGATTAATTTTCTCAGCTTTCAAACCCAAAATAGCATTAAGTCAGGGGCAAAACTGAATTGGCATTTAAGTGCTGGAGATTTGGTTAGTTAATTGCTGGCATATTTATTTAGTGCACATCGTTACTTGATATATGAGGTGCCCTGCATTATATTAGTGGCTGCTAAAAGGTATTTAAATTAGGAGGCGACTGCATCACCATTTGTTTGACTAATACTAAATCCAGCCAGCTACGTGCTCAGCTCGAAAAGGGCAACATGATTTATGAAATTTTAGGTCTGAGCAATATTTATATTGTTTAAGAGCCAAGTGCTTGAACCTGTTTCCATTGAAGCCAATGGGAATGTTGCCATTGACTTCAGTGGAATAGGATCAGGCCCCAAATCCAGCAATCCTGAGTAAGAACTCAGTTATTCCTGAGTTAGGGTCTGATCTTTCTAGATGCTGAGCATTTTGAACTCCCAGTAAAGTCAATGATACTTGAGGGCACCTCAAGAATCAACATGGATCTTGTAAAATCAGACCCAAAGACTTCTAGGTTAAGTTCTTAGCACAAAAGTCTTGTTCAACACTCGATAAAATAAAAATCTAAGGAACATAGAGTTTTCCCACAAATTTCACTTTGCTGCTGCTTGTTTGTTTCAAATTGTACTTCTTTTTATCCTTTTACTACTTGAGAAAATTATTTGTACAACTTACAGAAGCCCATATCATGATTCCAGTGTCCTTCAGTTCCTATTCCACCAGACTGTTTGGATATATCTACACAGAATATTGGAGTGAGCAGAAGCAAACCTCCCAGTTTGGGTCAAGAGACTCCAGCTAGCAGGGCTCATGCTAGTGCTTTAAAAATAGCTTTGTAGTCAGCATGTTGAAGTTGTATTCAGGTTGGAGTTTGGGCTCTGACACCTATCCCTTTCCTTAGGCTTCAGAGCCCAAACTCCAGCCCAAGCTGCAACTTCAAAGCTCTGTCTACAGCTAGTTATTAGAGCACTAGCTCAAGCTCAAGTCTATCAACCCAGGCTGGGAGGCTCACTCCTACAAGCTCCAAAATGCTGTACAAACAGGCATTTGCTACTCCAATTGCTACTTTTTTGCCAGATGAATTTTTCTCTTAAAAGAGACAGCAATATTAGGGTGTTTAAAAGTTTTGATTACAATAAAGGTGAAATTATCCTTTGAAGTCTTGTGGGTAGACTTCAGATAAACAATAGAAACCAAGACTTATTTTGGCTGCTACAGTGAATCTCATATCTCTGGTTTCTCCCTAAATCTTTTGCCCTCTACATAGCCTAGTTGCCTCAGGAACCCTCTGAGGTAAGGAACATTTGGATAAAATGATGTATTGAACCCCCATAACGTCCTTAGCTCTTATCTTTCTTTCCTGACCTGGCTGAAATAAAAGCCAGTGCTAAAAATAATCCACCCTAATGGTTAAATAGCTGGCACAGAGCAGCCTCAGAAATTATGGCACCACATTGCAAATACTGTAGATCAGTGGTTTTCAACCCATGGTCCTCAGACCCTTGGGGGTCCACAGACTATGTCTAAGGATGACTATGAATGATGACTATGAAAATGAAGTTTCAGATCTCAGAAAAGGCATTCTGTTTTTCTGAGCAATAAAAAGTAAGTGAATCTCCTCACCTACAGGTCTAAACCAGGAAGTGTTGTTACTATAGAGGTCCACAGTTTAGTGCCCTTTCTCACGTTGCATCAAATGATGTGCTGAGCATGTGTAACATTTGTAGTTGAATTCTGTTCAGCTAATTCTCACTCTAAGACTTCTATGATGGGTGTTGAATTCCTAAAGGGGTCCGCACCTCCATTTGAAATGTTTTAGGGGTCCGCTAATGAAAAAAGGTTGAAACCCACTGATGTAGATAAACATACACTATGTATATTCACACATAGTATCTGTTAACATACTCAAAGGTATGTAACTGTGAAAATATTAGTACTTAACATCATGACATCCCAAGACGCTTTCTCCTTCCTTCTCATCTGCTGGGATTAGGACATTTTATCTTTTCTCATATTGCTACCTAGTGTTATTACTTATGTATGTTTGTTTGTTTTCTTTGAGATGGGACCCAAACCAAAACTCCAGATGTGAATATGCCCAGATGTTAGGAATGTGAAGACAGGGATCCAAATTTCACACTTGGCCCCGGCTCTGCTTTGTATCAAGACCAGAGTTTTCATTGAGAATATCTCCTTCGAGACTAGAGCTGGTTGGAAAATGGTTTGGGTTTTTTTTCCCCCTCCTGTGGAAAGTTTCATTTTTTTTTTCATCAAAACCCCCAAATCTGAAAACATGCAGATAAAACCCAAACATTTTCAGTTTTCAGCCAAAATTTTTTGGTTTTCATGTTTTAATTTTTTTGTTAGTCAACATTTTCTGTGGAAGTGGTAGGTGCTTTCCACAGAGAATTTCTTTTTGTCCAAAAACATAGTTTCCACAGAAAAACAGCTTTGTCGAAACATTTTCAAGCAGCTGTTTTAGAGACCCATGAAGGATAAATCTCTAGTTGTGAAGCAGACTCTGGGGCAGATCTGCCACCGCATTCTGCTCCTTTTGTGCATGTCAGGTGACACAAAGGGATGGGAAACCTGTGGTTAGTCCCATATTAGGTGATCCTCCAGCATGGAGAAGTTCCCAGGGGCATGGAACTTGAGGAGCTGGATCCTATCCGTCCTTCCCCACAGGAGGGCTGTACAGGGGCTAGGACAGGATTGGTCTTTAAGAGACCATAGCTACCTGGTACAAGTTAAGACTATACTTAAGGCTGCTCTAGCCTGCCACAGGACTGAGGCAGATAGTCAGGGAGCTGTTGCCTCTGACAAAAAGCAGAAGCTGGGTACAGCAAAGATGAGGAATAAAGTGCAGGAGCAGATTAAAAAAATACTAAGGCACTGAGGTCTGTTTTCAGAGTAACAGCCATGTTAGTCTGTATCCGCAAAAAGAACAGGAATACTTGTGGCACCTTAGAGACTAACAAATGTATTTGAGCATAAGCTTTCATGGGCTACAACTCACTTCATCGGAGGTCTGTTTTATTCCTGTTTCTAATAATTTTTAAAAATCACAAAGGAAGGAAGAAAGAACAAACAGAAAATACATCAGAAATAAAAGTGTTTCCAAATGGCAGATTTTTCAGCTTTTTCTATAAAGTTTCTGTTTATCCTTAAAATATGCACCTAAATGGAACAAATTTTTTTCTTCCCACTAATTTTTGGTGCAAGAACTGTATCCATCAAAATGTAATCTGTAATATGAACTGACAAAGTAAGGAATGAAGGCAGCATTGTAATATGAACTGACAAAGTAAGGAATGAAGTTTCAATCAACACATCAGCACACACACACACACACATACACCTGCTTTTAAAAATAAAAAGGGTTGACTTGTTGTTCCATGCCCGTTAATAGACTCCGATTACTGTGCAATCCTGAAGCTTTCTAATCAGCAGCTGACAAGACATTAGCCAACTACTTTCCAATATGTATCAGATACCCAGAATATTAGAATCATCATTAGAATCAGGCATTTTAGTAACAAATGCAAAGCTTGACACAGAAGCCATCTGACTATATTAGCCACCCACATATTTATTTTCCTGCTGCACCTCTTAGAGTTAATGTTCTACCAGAAGTCAAGCTGAGGGACCTCATGGAAACACATCCAGAGCCTGATTCTGCCCCCCACTGTACTCAGTGAGAGTTTTACCACTGACTTATATGTATGCAGGTTAGGGGATTGATCCTGGTTTCTTTTACTTAAAACAAACAATGTATTAAGCTTGCAAGCCTAGGGAGGAGAATTAATGGAGAATTTAAGTTTGAGCGTGGCAAGGTAAACAGACCAGAGAAAAATTAATACATATATAACAGATAATAGCTGGCAAAACTAATGTCGACATTGATTTTAAAGATAGTTTTTCTTTAACAAATATAAAAGATCAAACCCCATTTTGTTCCACCCTTGGGAGTGCAGTATAACACCCATTCCTTAATTTTCTTAATGTTAGATCTGTCTTGAAATTGAAACAGCAAAACTGGAATATGTTCGGCATCTGTGTGTGGGGGGTGGGGGAGGGAATCACAAAGTGGTTGCAGAGGGAACTTCTTCCATTGTCCTGAAGAATAAGTCCACACTACATTTGAAATGGTATTAGCAATAATCATGTTGTGATAGTTGGTAGGACATATCTGACCCCAATGAGCAGGATTTTTTTTCAGAAGGTCTCACTAATCAAATCATGCTATCAACCAGTTCTGTGTCACCCATATCACGGTGTTAAAAGATTGCCCACCCTAGGAAAACTGTCTATCTACACAACTGTGGTGACACAGATGTTGCTAGCACAATTTGAGTCACAATAAGTAGTATAGATAGACTCTGACAGTTCTTCACAAATTATTATAGGTAGCATTTTCATTACATCTTCTGACTCTTTGGACCTGCCTCCACAGCAACTTTTATTATGTCAGACAACAGAATTATAACACAGTAAGGCTCCAACAGCTACATAGCTTAGTCTTGCCTGTGTAGATGGGAGCAAGCTCTGTTACAGAGCTGTGTTGACAGGGCTGGAGTAACAGGTCTTTTCGGTCAGTGTGTAAATTCTTCACAGACAGAAAAAAAAATTCCTTTGACTGCAGTCAGAGGGGTAGCATACCTCTAAATTCTTCCTACATAATACTTCAAGTTGTTTCCTTTGTTTTGGTTACCAGTTCTTGGTAAGTCATTACATTGACTTTTAAAAATCAAGTAGAGGGATGCTGACCATTGGGAATAATCTGTCGTATCACTGATCTAGCTTAGGAAATATTGACAGACATTGCAGTGACTTCTCAGTAGTATTTAATTTCATCCATTAATTTCATCCCCTTGTATGAACATTCAGTGCAAACATAGGTTGGTTCATATGAAGATACACAGAGAGCAAATTCTGGGCTAATGGCAGAGAATACAAAATTTTACAATTAAGCAAACTTAGTGTTGGATGGAAGTAGTGGGGTCAAGGAAGGCAAGAAATATCATATGACTTCATTGGCCAATTGCCCAACTTGAATATTGAATTTCAAATTCAATATTCATATACTTGCGGTGTGCAATATAGAGTCTGAAGTTTGCTTACACAGGACAATCATTGTTAAGATTACAGCTTGCAGATAATTAATAAACAGGAAAAAATTAATGTCCAAAAAAAACACTTTTAATGTTCAGTCCATGCACTCTATCTTCCTCTGTGTCTCTTTGGGCTTGTCTAGATGGTATGTTAGTGTACAGCAAGTTGATTGTAATCTACAACGCACTGGTGTGCTGCACATGAACTGGCTGTGTGAATCCTTCTAGCATGCACTAAAAGCTACACACTGTGCACTAGGCAACTAACATGCCAGGCAGACAAGCCTTTACATAGTCAAGCATGTTCTGGTGGGCACTCACCCCTGGAGCATCCCTTGCGTCATACTAGCATGCCACCCCTGCATACCTCCTAGCAGCCCAGAGCAGGAACATGAATGCATCCCTGCCTCAGTTTTCCCTTATGGGCTTTCAATGCATTTAATGAGCTTTTTTGTAGTGAACAGTGTCCTTTGAGGAGTAACTGCAATGAAATCAATCCTTTGCCTCTGCCTCTGACCATCCAGAAGTTCCATTTTTTCAGCAGATAGTATATACTGCTCTCCCCAGCTATACAATCATTTACTTTTTTTTGGTTAGCAGGCAATTAAAAGGGTAAAGGTAATGACCCAAATTCCTTTGGGGGTATAATTTAGGCTCATATGAGCTTAGATTCCTACATACCCACTTACACCCAGTTACCAATGTTTTAAGGGAATCTAAATTGGTGTAATTTACACATTTAAAAGCCTGCAGAAGGTGATATTTTACAGTGTGGAGGGTTGTGGCACAGTGGGATAAGTATGGGTCAAATTTTGAACTTCATACAGGGCCGGCTCCAGGCACCAGCACAGTAAGCAGGTGCTTTGGGTGGCCAAGGGGAAGGGGCAGCACATCCGGCTCTTCGGCGGCAATTCGGTGGTGGGTCCCTTGGTCCCTCTCAGAGGGAAGGACCTCCTGCCGAAGTGCCGCCAAAGAAGAAAGCAGCGCAGTGGAGCTGCTGCGGATCACAATCACGCCCCCCCCCCCCATCCCCACATCGCTTGGGTTGGCAAAAACCATGGAGCTGGCCCTGACTCCATTTAATATTGTAATCTCCATTTTGTATCAGGACATCACTTTTGTGTGCTGAACTCGTGTCTAGCTTTCCCATTGCACAGTTATGATGTATTCTAGACAGCTAGTTTCCACAGGAAACATGCCTGACACCTAGCTCAGGAACTATAAGTGAGAAGCCATCACAGAGCAATATAGGGCCATTGTTTAGGACTGTCTCTCAGCTGCTGGCCTAACCCTATGGAAGAGTGGTTCTTGTACAAAGGGGTGCCAGCATGGCTGGTGGATTTGCAACTTCTCTGCCTGAGCTAATAGGAAAGAGACTGTGAAGGGGATGCTCTCTGGAAAAAGGGACCATCCATCACTGCATGCCAGTAAAACAAGTTAGAACCTCGAGAGATAAAAGGCAGGAGACTCTGCCCAGCCTGGATCACTGACAACATCTTGGCTTCACTGGAGAGGTGAGATCACACTAGACAGAAGAATGCATCTCAGGACTTAAGTTGTTATTTGCAGGGAGGGATAGCTCAGTGGTTTGAGCATTGGCTTGTTAAACCCACCATTATGAGTTCAATCCTTAAGGGGGACATTTAGCAATCTGGGGCAAAATAATCTGTGAGGGATAGTACTTGGTCCTGCTATGAAGGCAGGGGCCTAGACTCAATGACTTTCAAAGTCCCTTCTGGTTCTACATTTCAATGATTGTACAAAGTTCTGTAAGTCTCTAGTGCTTTCTAAGAATAAAGTGACTGTGGTTAAGAAATTCCTTTGCTAAGCCTGTATTTTCTGCCTTGCTTTCCTGTCACATTGTCCACAAAGGAGTTAATTAGAAACCACAGTGCCCAATCAGGTGGTGTGACATTTTGGGATCCACTCAGTCTAGTAAAGGGTTCTGTTACCACCTGTCCTGTAAACTTTAGGTGTCATAATACTATGCAACTATGTTCAGTTCCCTGCCACCAGTAGCCTACCCACAAGTGCAAGGTCTCACCCTGGATTCAACCAGCCTAATTAATCCTTGCAGGGTGACACAAACATCCCTTCCAGTTCTGAGTCACCCTATATATATCCTCCTCCAGTTCTTATCTACCAGACACTTGAACCTTTCCCCTCTGGTTCATTACCCACAAAGGTGGGAGACCTGCACCCCAGATACCACCTTACTTTGGCACAGACATGCCACACTGTTTGCACACCACAGACCTGCTTAGAATAAAAATAAACAAACCATTTATTTAATAGAAAAACCACAAATTCAAAGGTGAAAGAGTAAGGGAAAGCAAACATATACAAATTACAAAGAAATAAACATGAAGACACAACCTCAGAATTTATACTTTCAAATTAGATTAAAATCCCTTTTCTAATACAAGTTACCTGCCTTAAAACAGTTTTCTAGAGTACCCCATAGCTAAAGGAGGAATCCAGCATTTACCAACAGTCTCCTGCCTCAGTGTTATCCCTTGGTTTTGGATAAATATCCTCATTTCCATGCTTCCTGTTAAAAAGCTTTTCCTTTTTTCTATCTCTGATCATGGTGACTCATAGTTATTCAAATTGAGGAAATTCCATCGTGACTTCATGTGAGGGGATGTCGCAGTTTACATCAACTTAATTCTGTAAGCATCCACACTAAAATGTAACTCCTACCAATCTAACTCACCCACTACACCAGCAATAACTCCACCTCCATGACAGGCGTAGTGCTTAGGTCAATATAGTTAGGTTGGCACAGTATCATTGTAGACACTACATTGCTTACATTGACTGTTACTGCCTTTCAGAAGCCATCCCTCAATGCCTCACACTGAGAGCTAAATCGGTGCAAGCACTTCTGGTGAGGATGTGCACTGCTGTGCTGACAAAAAGAGCATAGTGTGGACATGCAATTACTGTGGGGCCTGTATGGTGACGTAATTTAGGTCAACCTAATTTTGTAGTGTAGACTGGCCCTCAATGTCTTTCCATTAACTCTAACAGTCCATCATTGCCTTTTACTGGGCTGGACAATGGATTGTTACCTAAAGCTGCTAATACCTAGCTTCGGAGGTACCTCTCACTGCTTAACTGCTCGCCACCTTGCTGTGAGGTATAACTGAAGTTGTAATATAGATTATGAGCATAATTTTCTATATACACAAACATAACCACTGTCTGAATGCATATCTTATAATGACCGTCAAGTTCTGAACATTACAAGCTTTCATAAAACACTGTTCTTGATATTTGTATAGTACAATAATACAGTATGCAATCAGTTGGTTTAGCTGTTTGTTGGGGGGGGGTGTTAAACCTTCTCTACTCCCCTTGTGGCATCTAGACCCTGATTGTCGCTCTCCTCTTCTGAGTTTGATGATGAAGTTTTGGCCCCTGGCTACCTTGTTTTCCAGCCCCTTAATATGTGTAATCTCCATATACTCCTGCAAAGCTATATTCCAGTGTAGCAATCTGGAGTTGGTTCCTTTTATTCTATACAGCCATACTAATGGTGAGCGTCTGTTAACACCCTGAACGGTCTATTGAATAGGTAGGAATGAGTGGTTTTACAGCCAATGCAATAGAGTAACACTGTTTTTCTGTCACAGAGTAATTCTGCTCAGTGGGAAACAATTTTTTGCTCAGAAATGCGATGGGGTGTTTCCTTTTTTTTCCAGTTTGCATCAATACAGCTCTGAGACCAGTGCTGGATGCATCAGTACACACTTCAAACATTTTCTTACCCATTATGGTCAGTCAAGATTTTATCACTGATAAAATTTACTTCACTGTATCAAAGCCCTTTTGACAGGCATCTGACCAAACCACTTTTTCTGGCATTGTTTTCTGCCATACACCTGTGGTAGGAGCGACAATGTCACTGAAACCACCCACATAATAGTTAGCCAGACCTATGAAAGATTGAACCTGTTTTTTAGTTTTGGGGACAGGCCAATTCACAATAGCTTCCACTTTCAGAGGATCTGAGGGGATTTGGTCTCCACCCACCCAATGACCCAGGTAAAGGATCTTAGCTGCTTCTACTGTACGCTTTGATACCTTAACTGTGAGGCCTTCCTTCCTGAGGCTTTCCAACCCCTTCCCCACAGGCATTCTGTGTTCCTCCCAGGTATCACTGAATTTAGCAATATCTTCTCTATTGCCCAAAGCAAAGCCCTGGAACCCATGTAATACCTGATTGACCAGCCCCTGGAACATGGCTGCCACATTATTTAATCCAAGGTACTATCTTAAACTCAAGAAGCCCAAAACTGGGCATGAATGCAGACTTCTTTTCTGTCACACAGTATTCAAGGGAATTTGCCAGTATCCCTTGGTTAAATACAAGGTAGTTAAATATTTAGCTGTGCCAAGTGTATGTAACATATTCACATGAGGCATAGGGTAAGCATCTGGCACTGTAACCACATTGTTTTGTATAATCCACACAAAATCTTATTGTGGAGTCTTTCTTTGGACAGCCCAGGAACAGTTTGGGTCTGCTATGATTCCTGTGCCAAGTGTGCATTGCACTTTCCCCTTGATCTACTCCCTCTTTTCTCTGTTGTCCTGGGAGCCCTTCTGCTTACTGGATGTGCTTCATTGGTTTAATGTGATGTTCTCCCAGGTGAATTAGACCAGGTTTGTTAAAAAGCCCCCCTTTTTTGGCTTTGCAACTGTGACATTCCCCTCTGGTGTTGTCTGGATTGATGATCTGCTAGGTCACTCCAATCCTTGACTCTGGGAGCCAGCCTTACCCTGCTCTGCTGTGAGGCCCCACTCCTGGGCTGTTCACACACAGCCTCTGGCAGCTACTTGCAGCTGAATGACGCTAGCCAATATCTCCGGTCCCAGACACAACCCTAGGAACCTCCATCTGGCAGTGTCTAGTTACGCCCACTGAACACTGCAAACTTATATGAGTTTGTCAATTTAACAAACAAATTGATATGTACCAGGCTTGTTATCCCAGGGGGAGCCTCTGACATGCTTAAAACCAAACACACTGCTTCAGGTAGAATAAACAAACAGATTTATTAACTATAAAGATAGATTTTAAGTGTTTATAAGTCAAAGCATAACAAGTCAGAGAGGTTACCAAAAGAAAAGAAAATATAAGCAAGCAGTCTAAACTCTCAACCCTACTCGACTGGGCAGCAACTAGATTACGCAGTTTTTCTCACCCCACTGGATATTGCAATCCTTAGTATACAGGACTTAAAACTGTGCCAGTCTCCTGTGTTGGAGTCTTGTCTTCTCAGGGTCTTGGTTGCTTGTAGCATAGGTGGGGATAGCAGAAGAGCCCAATATATGTCCACTCTGTCTGTTTTATACTCTCAGTCCATGTGCTTGGGGAGCTCAAGTCCAAGCATGTCTGTGGGACATTGCTGAATCTCTCCAAGCAAGGTTGAGCAATTCCCCTGGTGTCGCCTCATGCGGGTGAGTGATTGCATTGTAGCTCCCTTGATGGACAACGGCTGTTGATGGGTTGTTTAACACCCCACCTGGGCATTGGTTACGTTCCTTGCTCTTGCTTGTGGGGAGCTAATATCTGGCTGATCCCCCAACTTACAACATGCTCTAGTGACAACCACACAATACATTTCTCATAACTTCATATACATTAATGATACACATATATGGATACAGAAATGACTTTCAGCAGATCGTAACCTTTCCCCTGATACCTTACAAGGCATGTTTTATATGTAAGATCACGATTGTATGAAAATGAGGAATATGGGGTTATAGTACGCTCCCCCAAGGTATACAATGTCACAGTAACACAATCATGATTTCTTTCTTTTCTAATGGGGTTAGCCCTTCACTTAAATTAATGCTCTCTAAAGGGGCATCTCCCTGACTCTCAGACAGCAAATCTAGATGAGGTGATACTGTGAGGTCCTCATTTGCATAGCAGATCATATTTACTATAGCATCCTTGTTATGGTAAACTTTCAATCTGTTAATATGATGTAAGCCCTAACCATAAAGTTTCTGTAATTGATAGGTGACTTAATTTAGTCTCTATCACTTCAAAGGGAACCTCCCATGAGTTCTGCATTTTATGTTTTTTATGGGGACTAATACCATAACAAAATCACTTATATCAAAGACTCTTTCACATGACTTTTTGTCATACCATGCTTATTGTACACCTTGCCTTTTCTTAAGATTATGCTGTACCATTTCCATAATGGATTTTAGCTCTCCCGTAAACTTAGATACACATTTAGTCATTAGTTCCCCATCAGAGTCAATGTTACCTTCCCACAAATGTCTGACTGGATCTAAGGGGATATGATCTTCCTTCCATATAGGAGGTCGAACAGGGCAAACCCTGTTGATTCTTGGGATACCTCTCTGTAAGCAAACAATAGGAAAGGTAGCCCTTCCCTTCCTACCTACATGCATTGTTAGCATGGATTTATGTGTCCTGCAAAATCTTTCAATTAACCCATTTATTTCTTGATAATATCAGGCAGACTTTAATTGTTTTACTCTCCACCTTTTTCACAATTCAAAGAATATGTGGAGTATGAAATTTGACCCACAATCCGACATGATTTATTTAGGAAAACCCACCCTAGTAAATATGAAGAGGAGTGCAGTTGCCACTGTATCTGCTTCTATAGTAGCTAGGGCCATTGTCTCTGGGTATCTGATGGTGAAGTCAGTTACCACCAATATATATTTTTCACCATTTTTGGATGGCTTAGGGAATGGACTAGTAATATCTATGACAACTCAGTGGAATACTTCTCCAATTACAGTCAATTGTTGCAAGGGGACTGTGTGGAGACCTGTAGTCTTTTCCCACTTTTGGCACAAGTCACAGGATTCACAGTAAGCCTTTTCTTCTATGTTGGTAATAGACCACTAACATTTTTCTGAAGCCTTTTAAATGTCCTCTCTATTTGTATTTGTCCAGTGAATGGACAGTCATGGGCTAAACATAACAATTCTGTCCTGTGCTTTTTGGACACTTGGAACTATTTATGTAGTTCCCCAGAGCCCTTGCTCTTTCCCATTGCGGCTTCCCTTATATCCTGCTGTCATAAATAGATAGCTAAGGGTTAATGTTTCTTTTACTTGTAAAGGGTTAACAAAGGGAACCAAACACCTGACAAGAGGACCAATCAGGAAACCGGATTTTTTAAAAGCTTAAGGGAGGGAATTTGTGTTCTTCTTTTCTTGAGTGCTGTGTCTTTTATTCTGGCTCTCAGCTATTGAGAAGGGGTCTTCCTATCTTCTACTCGCTTTGTCCAAGAGAGTTGTAAGTACTAGGTAGAAAAACATATAGGCTTTATTTGTTTTGGGTGTTATACATGTTGTGTAGCTTGCTGAGTATTTCAAAAGATATCTTTTGAATCAACTTTTATTCATTTTTTCTTTTAAGCAATGATCTGTATTATGTCATCTTTGATAAGAGAAATTTTGATGTCTTTTTCTTTCTTTGTTTTATATAAAGTTTTCTTTTTAAGACTTGTTTGAAGTCTTTCTCTCTGTCGGTATGGCTAAGGAACAAGGGAGGGAATTCTCTTGTGTTAATCTATGGAGGATAAGCTCGCAGCACCAGGGAATTGTGGGAGGGGAAAGGAGATAGAATCATTTTCTGTTCCTTGTATTTGGGGTTTGTCTCTTTGGTGGAAATAGGGAGGAGATATGCATCTTGGTATGATGTATAGAGATTGGCGATCAAATCCCTCAGGTTGAGCCCAGAGGGAAATGGTTGGGTGGAAAAGGAGGAGGGAAGTGGAGTATTTCCTTCACGTAAGTACTTGCGAGTTTAGCTGCTGGGTCTTGGGGTCTCCAGGGAAAGTGGGTGGGACCGAGAGCGAGCAGGTGCTGTAATCGCTGTTCTGTGGCAGCGAGTAAGAGCCAAGCTGGTAATTAAGCTTGAGCTCAGTACCCTAGATTGAGCACCGATGTTGACACTTAGGGTCAGATTTGGGAGAAAGCTATGATTATGATGGCAGCGACGTGGAAAGATAGAACATGCAGAATCCAGTAGGAAGTATTGGTTTTCTTTTTCTCTGATAGGGCTGTTTTAGCGAGAGAGAAGGGTTTGGTTTAAAAAGTAGCCAGAGAGAAATTTTTTTCTGCGCTGGTGTAGCTTGCATTTAAGCGAATGGACTATGTGACAGGTGACAAAGGTTCCTATGTTAAGGCATATAATTCCAATTCGGAATTAGTACCAGCACAGTGTATACACACTGCATCAAAAAAACTGGTTTTCTAGTAAAGAGCGTAGCCAGAAGAGAAAAAAGGACCGGTTGCTAGGGGGGCACTGTGCCAGGGAAACAGAGAGCCACAGTTCCAGAGCTCATAACGAAACCAAGGGGCACCCAACACAAAAACAGAACCATGACTCCAAGAGGCCCGGAACTGGACAGCAACCAGCACCAGCACCAGCAATCGCAACCACATCTTCAACCCAACGCCAGACGGGGACCAGCGACCTGAACTGCAGGAAGCAACAGATAACATACCGAGAGGCTCAGCCAGAGCCTGAAAAATACCCCCATCACCGTACATCCGCTTCAGAGGGACCAAGCCCAAGTCCACAGTCTTGAGGAATAAACTGGTGTCCCCAGCCTCAAGGGAACAGTTTCCAGACTGAGCAGGAAGCAGATGACAGCCTTCAGAAAGCTTGGGGTGGCGCACGGGCAACCCACCACTCTCAGGCTCTTCTAACCGATCCCAGGTTTGTTAGGACCAAAGGACTGTTATACAGGAATTCTTTCTGGGAGGCACTACCAGGAAGAATGGCAGCCGCACAACGGTTGGTTGGTTCCAACTAAGTAAGGGGAAGCTCGTAAGCTTAGCACATGATCATCCCAAGTGGCCATTGGGCGTGACAGAACAAAGACAGGTTGGGGAAGTCCTTCACTGCGGAGGGATGGCAAGGAAGGCTTGGCCCAATAGTCCGGTATCTTGTGAGTGTGCCAAAGCAGGGAAACCCCAAGGGTCTGGTCAGGCCACCCTCTTGCAACCACTCCCCATATTGAGTCCATTGGGCAGCGAGTAGCTTGTGCGGATATTCTGGGTCCTTTGCCCAGAAGACGCCAGAGGAAAGACAGTATGTACTGACTTTCCGTGGACTTTGCTACCCGATGGCTGGAAGCAGTAGCTCTAGGCAACACCAGGGCTTAAAGGTGATTGATGCCAGGCCCTAACAGACATTTTTGCCAGATAGGTTGGCCCTCCAATATCCTTACAGATCAGGATCTATTTCCTGGCACGGCACCATGCTGAAAAGACCTGTGCGGAAAACTCATTTGGGGTGGAATCACTTGGTTGCCACCCCGTTACCACCATCAAACCAAGGGCCTGGTGGAAAGGGTTTAATTGGAACATTTGGGGGCCATGATCCGTAAATTCGTGAATGAATACTCAACTATGGACCTAGTGTTGCAGCAGTTGTTCTCTTGCTTACAGGCTCTGTCCCACATCCCAGTTTAGCGGTTTCACATTTGAACTTGTGTTATGGCACGAGGTTAAGGGCCATTACAGTTGGTTGCCAGGCAACTAATGGGAGGTTTACACCCTCTCCAGGAACTAAACATTCTGGACTTGTAATGCAACCTACAAAGGCGCCCTGCCGACATTCTTTTAAGCCCTTGCTAGATAAAACCTTAAGGATACTCAGAAGAGCACAAAGCTGCGGATGATAAAACATACCAAGACCGTTCCTTCAAGAGAGGAGAGCCAGGTTATCGTCTTGAAGGCGCAACAGGCCCACGAAGATGGAAGGCATCCATGGAAAGGGCATTCACGGTCCAAGAGCGCCTGGAGCTGTTAACTACCTCACAGCATCCCAATTTCCTCACTAAAATCCAAAGTGTACCATATAATTTCTCTCAAGCCCTTTTTATTCCAGAGAACTTACGGGTTTGTCATTTACACCAGGGAGGAGATGACGCTGATGGCCTGATGGTGTCTACTACGACGGGAAAAAGGACGGTGGCGGGAAGAGGTGAACCTTACTCAACCAACCCTGGAACGTCTGCAAGGGCAACAAATCAAGGAGCTGTTTGCACTAGCTTTGCCCCATTGTTCTCCAGCCACCCCGGACCAGACTGAACAGGCATACACGCCATTGACACAGGTAATGCTCACCAATTAGAACTCCACCTACCGGGTGTCTCGGGCACACCCAAGCTGCGTATAGTAACGGCGAGATCACAGAACATGCTACAGATGGAAAATATGCTCATCTACCAGGTGCATGGGCATCTCCAGTGGTTCGGGTACGCCAAACCAGATGGGGGAAATACGCTTTTGCGTGGACTACTGGAAGTAAATGCGGGTTAACTCGTCCAGACAACTATCAACAATGCCACGCACCAATGAGCTATGGAAATGGGACGTGCCAGTTCATCTTCTACAATAGACTTAACCAAGGGTACTGCAAGTACCGCTAGAGGAAACCTGCCAAGGAAAGAGTCAGCATTCGTGCACCATGCGGTGTATGATTTAATGTACTTCCTTCGGGCTGCGAAACTGCACCCGCCACCTTCCAGAGGCTGCGTAGAGGCCTGCTAGCAGGACTGGAAATATGCGTTGCCTTACCTAACGATATGTGGCCATTTTTTTCAGACTCCTGCCCAACACCTAGTACACCTGGAAAAGGTCTCTTGAGCGCATCAGGCAGGGACGAACTTTAGCTAAAAAGTGTCAAATAGGCCAAACACAGAGTGACTTACCTGGGACATCTCCTCTGTGGTAAGGGCCCCAGACTTTGACAAACCATTCCTAGTAACCACCGATGCATCTGAGCGTGGTATAGGAGCAGTTCTTATGCAGGAAGGACCGGATCAGAACTTCCATCCTGTCGTGTTCCTCAGCAAGAAACTATCTGAGAGGGAAAGTCACTGGTCAGTCAGTGAAAAGGAATGCTATGCCATTGTGTACGCCCTGGAAAAGCTACACCCATACGTTTGGGGACGGCGGTTCCAGCTACAAACTGACCATGCTGCGCTAAAGTGGCTTCATACTGATACCTGCCCTCTTCCATAAAAATCTCCCCCCATAATCCTCTATCGGGGCAATTACTATGAGCTGCGTCCCTAATGCTCTCCAGGGAAACATCCTAATCTTTAACCAGGGCCGCTTGCCTCTGGTTGACTTGGAGGCCTGCCTTCATGAGAGGCGCTAACCCTCTTCCCTCCTCCCTGACAATGTGTCCCCACCCTATGATGCAGACAAAGTAGCCTTCCCTCTGTCTCTTTCTCCCCTGGACTAGACAAAGGCTTTTTTTGGCTTCACACTTTCTCCCCATGGGTTACCACATAAATAACTTTATACGCTGATATTATATCATTTCCAACTAAAATATCTGATGGAATACTGTCTCATATTCCCAATTTCAAATCACAGTTTACCCACTCGTACTCCAATGCTATGTGGGAGAAGGGTTCTGTGATTTCAAAAGTTCCCAAAGCAAGAAGCTTTATATTTTCCCCTAGGAGCATGTCAGACTCTGCCCATCTCCCTTTTAACCAGTGAAATCTGTGTGGCAGTATATTGCAATGCCTGGCATACCCTGCCATTAACCTTGGCATTTTTGTTTAACATCTTGTCTGCCTCCAGGGGTTCAGACCTTACGAAGTTTATTAACACCCCCATGGGAACCTTTGTGTGTCCTGATCTCACAACAGCTGTGTTAACCTGGGCAAGACAGGGCTTGAGTTTGGGGCAATACCTCTTTATGTGTTCAATAGAATCATACATACAGCATTTTCGTGGGCCCTCATGCTAGGCTGGAAGTTTGTAATTGGGGTTACTTGCAGGGTACCTGTTAAGACTATATTTGGCCTCCTCTCCTCTCTCCTTCCTTCCATGAACAAATCTGGGACCCACTTTTACACCAGGCCTCTGGCCTTCCTTTTGGGGATTTTACTCAGTCCCCATTCTGGCCTGCACATCACAGTTGTCAACTTTCACACAATAAATAAGCACCCTGACTTTCACAATGAGCCAAAAATCAAGTTAATCTCATTTCAAAACAACATCAAAACAAGCCAATCCCTAAGACCCCGCCAACACTTTATGTGACTAGATCCCTCCGGTGTGCAGTCTGGGACAATGGTGGGCCTACTGTGTACCCCTGACTCTCTCTCCCCTTTGCCTCTGCTTGCCTGTCCTTGCCCCTGCTTGCCAGGAGTTGATTAAAAAAAAAGAAGCAACAAGCTACAACAAGCAACAAGCTACAAGCCAAACAAACTACAAGCCAAAAACTAGCCAGTAAGCAACTCACAAGCCAATTAAGCCAAAAACAAGCCCAATTTTTGTTTTTTTTTTCGTGGGTTTGGCATGTCTGCTGCACATGCAAATCAGCAGCCCAACAGCCATGTGCAGGGTGGGATTAACCTTATAGCCTTAGGCCCTCCTATTTTTTAGGCCCTACTGGTCAGGCAGGGGGTGCGGCCAGGGCTGGGTGGGGGAGGGAGAGCAAGCTTGCTGCTATAGCTCCTGCCAGCAGGAAAGGCAAAGAAGCCCCCTGTGGCTTGGAAGGGGCTCAGCCCATAGCCTGCTGCTTCTGCTCCCTCCAGTCTGCATCTCCCCATGCTGCAGGAACACACTGTCAGGTATCTGGCTATCACTGGTGAGCGGACACCATGGGAACTTGTGCCAGCCATGGGTGTAGTTTGAGCAGGTATTGTTCCCCCCTCACCTCCAATTTCTCTGGAGCTCTGCTTAGCCAGTAGGGAGGGAAGAGGCTCCCTCTACCCCTCTCCTCAGCTAAGGCTGATAGGCAGCTCCAGGATACTGAGTTCTAGTGCCTGTCACTATCATCTTCTATGTGTGCTAGGTCCCGTTTCTGGACAACTGGTGAGTGCTTGGGGGCGGGGGGA